>NW_027481272.1:0-29594 GCF_051309035.1 Mrakia frigida
TGGGTTCAAGTTTGTGTATAGAGACGAAGCAATCATTGAGTTGGGCGAAATCGCAGTACTTCGCTGATCAGCTCAGGAGCAGTTTTTCTGGTGGACTTCTGCGCGCTAAACTATACCCCCACTTCTCAGCTCGCGGCGCAGTCCTGCTCCGATCCAACTCTCTTCTCTGCCCAGACACGACGCAACTTGACGAAGGTTCATTCCATCATCCCCTTCCTCCTCCTGCCCCACCACCGCTGGCCCTCTCCCCCTCCCTCTTCCACTCCCCCCTCTCGTACTCATCGTAGACCTCCTTCTGATCGATCCACCGTTCCTGAACCTCACCGATATCACGACTGCCGGGGATGGGGCCGGAGATGGAAGAGAAGAGGGCGTCGCCGTTTGGACGTGAGGACGCGCTCGTTCTGGGAGGTGTTGTTGAGGAGAAGGATTCGGGATGGGAGTGGGAATGGGAGGAGTGATCATGGGACGAAGAAGAGGCCGGTCTGGTAGGTGGTAGGAAGATGTAACCCGTCGCTTTGTCGAGGATTTTGAGGAGGTGGAGCATGGATTTCTTGTCCTGTGAAGCAAAAAGACGAGACAAGATGAGAACGAGAACGAGAACAAGTCAGCCTTGACGGACGAAAAGAGGATAGACGTAAAGAGAGAGGGTAGGAGGAATGAGGAGGGAAAGGAGAGAGCAACTCGCCTCAACAGCCAACGTCTCAAACCCAACCAACCCGTAGTCCTCGACGATCTCACAGATGGCCTTGTTGAGATCCCCGAACCTCGTCATCCTAGGATCCTTATCGAGGAGCACTGAAATCTGAGAGAGATCTTGAACTTCGGTGTAGTAGTCGAGGTTGAAGGCTGGACGACGAAAGACGCGTCGGAAAGAAGGGAGGGTCAGCTTCTTCTCGACGAACGGACGACTTTCTCATAGGTTTCGAGGGAGAAGAACACTCGAGGAAAAAAGTGAACGCACCTAAATCCCCCATCTTGGTAACGATGTCCATCTTGGAAAGCACGTTGACGTGGGGCATCTCGAGTTGCAGCATCGTTCGAAGGGAGAGGAGGAGGACCGAGATGTATTTGGACGGGTCCGTGAGGTAAGATGCGTCAGAGAGGTGTACCGCTGCGAGCTGAGGAAGAAATGAGGACGAAGAAGTGGGGAGGGTGTTAGAAGGGGAGTAGGGAGGAAGGAAGGAGAGGGGGAGTCGACGCGTCGAGGGAGGGGAGGAAGGACGAACGCGATAGTCGAGTTTCCGCAGACGATCCATTATGCGAGTGAGGGATCCGTGATTAGTGCTTAGTTCAACCTGTCAGGGAAAGAGAGAAGGAGGAGTCAGGGGACGGCCGAGGTGAGAAAGCAAAGGGGAGGGAAGGGGTCGAAGGTGAGCTCGAGACGACTCGACGTTCCTCCTTCCTCCCCAAGAATCCAGCCGAGCCCAACCCTTCAACCGCTGTCCTATACCACCACTTTCTGCCTCTACTCTCCAGTCAAGAAACGCCCGCAAAGAGACGCTACTCACCTGCCCAGCGACATCGAAAATAAAGTAACCTCCCTCCAACTCGCTCAACTTCTCCTCCAACCAGTCAAAGTTCTCCTCGAGATACTCCATGCAGTAAAGCATGGCTCCGTTCGGTCCCAGTCCGTACTCGTCCATGGTGTCCTTGAGGGTTACGAGCGAAGAGATGGAGAGAGAGCAAGGATACGGCAAGGATTCGTTCGCTGGATCGAGGTTGATGATGTGAACAGGTCGACCCAGAGCTGTGAGGAACTGCAGAGAGGGAAAGGAGTTGGTTACTATGGCGACGGAGAGATATGTTCCTACATCGACTCACTTGGTGCATTCCATGACAGTAGGTAGATTTGCCGGAGCCTGGAACGAGGGAGGAGGAGAAGGGAAGGAGAGGAGAGGTGAGGTGGAGGTCAATGAGAGTCGAGAGAGTTGAGAGAGGGACAAGAGCAGACTAACCTGGTGGACCAATTACTAGTTGACCGAAGGGCATCGAGAAGGGGTCTGTAGGAGTTCAAGAACGGGCGGGATGTGGTTGGACGAGACTTGAGAAGGGAAGGAGAAAGGAAGGTGAGCTCGAACGAAATCTCGCTGACTTTTCGATGAGCTCGATTCCTTTCCTTCCTTCTCCTCCTTCCCTCTATCCACACCCTTCCTCTTTTTTCAACATGTGGCCTTTCACTTCTTCTACTCCTTCCTCTTCTCCTCCATCTATACCGACTTCACCACCACCCTCCTCCTCCTCCCTCCCTCCTCCTGGTCATCCTCCGGTCGCTCCAGGTTCAGGCGACAAGTGTCCCGTCGATGAGTCTACCCGACTCAAATGGCTGGCAACTCAAAAAACTTCACCTTCGCCTCTATCGCCTTCTTCTAATCCGACTACTACAACTCCTCCCAGAATTCGATCTCAACAGCAGCCGCTCCCTCTGCCAACGGATCGAATCACCTCCTCGATCCCTCGTCAATCGCTCGACATCCTCCCCACCCTCTCCCCTGGATCAGACCTCTCTTCCTACGCTACTCCCTCTCCCTCTACTACTACTACATCCGCAGCATCCTCCTCCTCTACTCACGCCTCCTCCTCCACGGACCCCAACTCGTCCAACTGGGTCTACCCTTCGGAAGCTCAGTTCTACGCTGCCATGGAGCGCAAGAACCACAACCCGAACCCGGAGGATATGAAGACGATCGTCCCCATTCACAACGCCGTCAACGAACGAGCGTGGAAGGAAGTGTTGGAGTGGGAGAAGGGAAGAGGAGGAGAAGGGTGCGGAGGAGTCAAGCTGGTCACGTTCAAAGGGACGCCGGGCAGGTTGAATCCAAAGAGTTTGATGAATAGGGTCTTATTTGGGTGAGTTTAGGTTTGGATATTTTCCTTGCTTTGGAAGGCAGAAGGGGGAGACGGAGGGAGGGAAGGAGAGGGAGAAGGAAAGGAAGGAAGCAATGTTGAGCTTCAACTGTCGACGTTGCTCCTTCCCTTCCCTTTCGTCGTTTTTTAATGGGGATCAAATCGTCCTCGAGACGGTTCGATTCCAGTCGAATCTATAAGATTTCCTTTCCCTCGTCTCATCCTCGTCCCATCTCTGCCATCTCCTTCCAACGATCTTACCTCCCTCGCTCGTTCAGCCAATCACCCTCCTCCCTTTCTCCTTCACCCTCCCTCTCTCTTTCCTCTCTCTCTCTCGCTAACTCCCTCCTCTTCGCACCTTTCTTCCCCAGCTACCAACCCCCGTTCGACACCCATCGCTGGCTCGTCAACCGATGTGGTACCGAAGTCACCTACATCATCGACTTCTACACCGGTTCCTCCAAACGCGTCTCGGGGATGGAGGACATGCCACCGATGGATCTGAGCTTCTTCTTGGATGTGCGACCGGCGGTGGATGGGTGGGAGGGACTGAAGATGAGGCTGGGGTTGGGCAGGGATCTCGGTGGGGAGGTGAAGGCGGAGGAAGGGAGCGGGAACTGAGGGAGACGGGTTGAGGTGAGTTTGGGCAGATCAGACGCGTCTTTTCTTTTGATGTTCGAGCGTGAAGAGGACGATGAGCTGACGTCTTCGAACTCTTCTCGCTTCCTTTGTGACAGTCCTTACAGCTCGCGAAGCCTTCGTAGGAGGAGGAACAGGAGGAGGCCTCGGGATCGCGTCGTCGTCGCTTTTGAGGGAGCGACGGACGTATTCGGAGAAGAGCACGCAGTAGGTATAGACTTAGATTGTTAGATCAGACCCGTTGTTATCTCAATGGCGGCGCACTACTCATCCTCTTGGTTCACGAAAGAGCTGAAGAAGCATCGTCGTGTTGGACGCGTCCAAATCCTCTCGACCTCAGTCGCTCCTTCGTCCACCCCTCTCCGAGGCCTCTCTGCGAGTACGGTAACGCGCACCAATCCGAGAGGCGTCTAGCCATATCTCAGATTTCGCACGAAGGTCTTGCTCTCTGCGCTGGGGGGTGAGGAGAGAGCAACTTCGTCTTCCTCGGTTCTCGTTGCGCTGGCCTTTCACTTTCGTCGAACGTCAAACGTCCAAGACGTCGAGCGGAATTGGACAATCATACTCGTCCAAAGATACAGCAAACTAAGCCATCTCTACATCCCCATTCGTCGTCGTCGCCACCTCTCCCTCTCCAGCAGCAACGACCTCCGTCGCTGTCGCCGTCCCCACCTCCTCCTCCTTCATCTCCTCACTCTCCCCCTCGCCCTTCACATTCACACCATTCACCTCCTCCCCTCCCACCCCAGTCGCACTCACACCCGTACTCGCAGGCCCATTAACTACCACCTCGGGCAACGCAGCGTTCGCCTCCCTCAAGTACTCTTTCTCCTTCTTCTCCTGGTTCTCCGCGTCGAGCAGGACCGACAGGTAGTTCTGTCTTGGCACGGGGACCTTGATGAAGAGGTTTGAGAGAAGAGGGATGAAGGTTCGAGAGGCCATGCGGAGACCGCGGAAGGTGAGGGAGGATTTGAGCTGGATTGGGTTCGGGGGGAGGGAGGAGGGGAGAAGAGAGCGTTAGTTTAGAGACGAGAAGAAGGAAAGGGCTGGAAGGTCGAGAGAGAACGGTAAGGAAAATACTCACATCTTCACTCCTCTGCATCTGTTCATCGTTAGCGGGTAGGGATCCAGGTCCGTTGGCCTTCTCGTACGCTCGTTTCCGATTCGAAGCGAGGAGGTCTGCTCGTGCGAGTTTGGTAGAGTAGATGTGGAGTCCGTCGAGTCTGAGAGTGTCGAATACAAGGATGGAAGTCAGTCACGGCGTCGAAAGGAAAGCAGCCTCGAAAAGACGAAAGAAGGTGACGGCGGGACACTCACGGTCGATTCCCTTCCAACTGCTGAAGCTCCGTCAGGTTGTCCTTCTCCCAAAGTTTCGAAAGAGCAGGAGTTCCCACCGAGTTGGCGAGAGGTGGTGGAGGAGCGGTTTCGAGTCGACGACGTTTGACTCGAGTGGCGATGAGGGAGGCGTCGGAGATGGGAGGGAAGTCGAAGGCGACGCAGGAGTGGTCTTTCCATTGAGTCTGAGGAGCATAAGGGAGTAAGGAGGTCAGTATCGAGGTTGGAAGTAGGCTGGATTGAGTCGGGAGGGAGGGAGATGAGACGTACCCAGTTCTCTTCTCGTCTCAGAATCGCCAGAACCGTCTCGGTGAACTTGTCTCCCTCCGGCCATGTGGAACGAAGCTCCTTGAGTACCGACGCCCAGGTCGATTCGAACCATGTCTCCTGTGACCAAAACAGTAACAGAGCGAAGACAGTCAGCACGAGTCGAAGGAGGGAAGGATAGGGAGAGAAGAAGGGACGCGACGGACCTTCTCCTTGTCGAGAACGAGATTGGGAAGCCTCGTCTTGGTGATCTTTCCGGGTCCTCCAGGAGCGAAGAGAGTTCGAAGATGTTGGAAGAGGATGAGGAACTGGATGAGGATTTGACGTCGGAAGGAGACGTCTGCGAGCTGAGGAGAAAAGACGACGACGAGAACGAGGTCAGGTTCTACTCAACAGGAATCCAAAGGAAGCAAGACGGATGTACCTCGAAAGCCAACAATCCAGGACTCGTCAAGAACTTGGGCATGAACACCTCGTCGAGTCCACCGACCGCATCCCTCTTCACGTCCTTGCCCTTCCCTCCTGCTCCCCCGTTCGACGCGCTCCCGTCTCCGGTTCCTCGAAGGACCTTCTCCTTCTCCGTTTCGGCTGCTAGAGTAGTGATGACTCGATCGACTCGGATTTGGAAGTCGGGGAATGGCGAGGAGGAGGAGGAGCTTGTTGACGAGGAGGGCTGGGAAGACGATGGTGGAGGAGTCGAGAGGAGGGTTGGGTTGGCGAAGAAGGCTTGGAGAGACCAGAAGGTTTTGTAGAAGGGTTCGGTGGCGACGGCTGATGGATGTGAAGAGAACCGGAACTTTGATCAGGTACTGGGAAGGATGAGAGAAGGGAAACGACGAGACGTGAACTGACGAGAAGGCAAGTCCTCCCTCTTCTCCTCCACGATGGCCTTGATCTCCTTCTTCGGCACCTCAGGTATCGAATCCTCGTTCGTCTCCCCTTCTTCAATCTCATCCTTCACCACTCCTTCCTCCTCCTCTTCCCCTTCCTCTCCCTCCTCCTTCGCCTCGTGCTTCATCTCGACGTCCTCCTCGACCACAGCAACCTGATCCTCCTCCTCTTCGACGACGACCTGTTCCTCCTCCACAGGCTTCTCCTCCAAGTTCTCGAAGAAGGTTTCATTCCCGATGTTGAAGTCTCCTCGCAGGTTGACTCCACTTCTCGCTCCTAGACTGAAGGCGGAAGCCATGAAGCTGAGGATGCGACCACAGAAGACCGAGTCTTGAGATTTGGAGAGTCGAGCGAGGAGCACGTTGCACGCTCGGAGGAGGGCGAGACCGGTCGTTTTTTCGAGAGCGGAGGGGAGGGGCTGTAGAGGCGATGGCGAGGGAGACGTGTCAGGTTCAGAGGGAGGGAGGGAGGAACGAGGGAAGGGGAAGGCAGGGAAGCTCACGAGTTTGAGCTCTGTTGATCTCTCCTCGAGGAACTTGAAGACCTGACGACATCCAGGGACGGTGAGGTAGGCGAAGATATCCTCCAGGATGATGTAAGGAGATTTCTCCTCGAGCTTGCCTGTATAGAGGAACGGAAAGCTGGTGAGCTCGAGGTCGGAGGAAGGAGGAGTCAAGCTCGCGAAGGAACTGACCGAGTTGACTGAGAGCGAGCGAGTAATCCAGTCTGAGCTTGATGGAGTCGTAGAGAGGAAAGATATCCTCCTTCCTGGTGTCGACCTCGGTTTCCTGGTTGAAGTAAGAGAAGCGAGAAGGAGAAGGAGGAGATCAGTCGTCGAGGCTCAAGGTGAGGTCGACGTTTCCCTTCTTCTTCCTTTGTTTGAACCTACAGCTGCTAAGAGGGCATCCTCCTTGATAACTCTTTGAATGACCTGTTGTACTCCCTCCTTCAATCCTCCTTCAGTTGTGTCCAGATCCAGTCCAAGTTCGTCCCAGAAGAGCGTGATCGAGTCGACGACGGAAGGGAAGGAGCGAGGAGAGGAGGAGGGGGAGGTCGTGGTGTTCTTGAGGTGATCTCGAAGCTTGGATTCCAGAGCAGAAAAGGTTTCTGGACGAGAGAGGGATGAAGAAGAGGAAGAAGCCATCCTCAGTCTGAAAAAAAAGAGGCGAGTGGATGGGAAAGGGGATGCTGGTCGTTAGGAGGGGAGCGAAACGACCAGCTCGAAAGCTCGATTTCTTTCCTTCCTTCCCTCGAGCCGCCACCATGTCCGAAGGCTAAGAAGAGAAGAAAAGCTTCTTCGTCTTCTTCCTCCTCTTCTCCCACCACTCCCTTGCCCACTTCTCTTTTCATCAACGGTCTCGCTTCCCTTCCTGCCGAGACGTTCTGGTCTCTCTTCTCCTCCACCGTTCTCCCTCATCTTAACTCGCTCCCTTCCTCCGAGATGCACAACATCAAATCGTCTTACCAGGATGCCGTCGATGCTCGATACGCCATCAACAAGCTCAACTACAACAACCAACGAGCCAAGGTGCTGGATGAGTTTGACAGGATTGTGATGCAGGCGCGAGCGGACATCTTCGGCGAAGAGACCTTCTTCCTTGTGAGTTCTTTCATGTCTTCATCTTTGACCAGCTCGTGTATTGACCGCCTTTTCGATCTCTTTCGCTCTCCTGTGCATCTACGAACAGGACATGGACTTCGCACAAGCAAGAGGCTGGGAACCTGGCTTCAGGACGTCTTCCTCGTTGCGATTGAGCTCAAGGAGGAGCTCGCTTCAGCTCATCGATCTCTAGTGCTTGGAAATGGTCAACTCTACCGACAACGATTTCAGGTGGGCCTCTCAACGTAGCTCCGTTTCTTTCGACGAGGAAACTAACATCACGAACGGGCGATCTTGCTTTCTCCTCCATTCCCCTCCTCAGTTGCGCGTACGAGAACGAGCTCCCCATCCAGGTCCGACGTCACCCATCTCCGAGTAAAAACACTGCACCCAAGTTGTGGATGAGAGAGACGATTGCGTGCAGAAAAACAGTCGACGTTGCCGTCCTTCTCGCAAAGACGTGGAGAGACCTTTTCCTCGTCGCTCTCTCGGTCGGGAATGAGGCTGTCGCTCTCGAAGCGATCAAGTACGTCAAGGAGAAGGAAGAGTTCATCATGCTTATCAGAGAAGAAGACGAGGTTGGTGAGTCCGTTGCATCCTCTGCGATCGACGCGACGGTATAAAGGAACGAAGCTGATTCAGAGTCACCTCCTCCCACTGCGCAGGCGAACTCAACGGAGAAGGTCAAGCCTACGATGATGGTTGGCACTCTTCCGAAATGATGGGTGAGTGGTCTACCTCTTCGTCTCGCAACTCTGCGCTCCCAAAGATCTCCTTCGTTCAGGAGATTGACGCGTCGATCTTCCGGCCCCCCTTTCCTCCATCTATGTGCCTTTATGTTTCGCAGACGCCCTTCCTCGACTCAAGTCGCTTCTCAACTCCAAGGGCAGAAGTATTTTCTCCGACGAATAGGGTTGACGATCGACGACCTCCCTCTTTCAACGCGACGAGGCGATCGCGAGGCGAGACGAACAGTGGGCATCGACTTCGATGAACGTTTTCTTCCTTAGCAACGACGATCTTTGATGACGATTCTGTGCTACACAAGCGACGTGCTAGCTTGCTAGCTTGCTTAAAATGGAGAAAGGAACGCAACAGAATCCTGGCCGTTGGGAATGTAGTTCGACTCTGCCGTCTTCTTTCTTTCCTTTCTTTCTCTTCGTCCTTGCACAGCATACAGATCTCATCAAGAGAGCTCAAATCCAAGATATAAGTAAACTATCCGTGAGTCATCAGAAGGAGCCCAGCTCTTCCGCTTCCCCTCAAGCTCCCACACCTTCCCCAACAACGACCAACGACGGAACCGCGGAGCTCGAGTTCGTCCTCCAAGCTCCCTTGACTCCAGGTCGAGCGAGCGATGCGGAGGTCGAGGAGGAGAGGGTGATGTATTTGGAGATAGGAGGAGCGGAGCCTTGGTTGTACTGGAGACGTAAGGAGCGAGAGAAAGAGAGGGTCAGCGTTCGTTCGTCGTCGATCGACTCGACGCGCCTCCATCCTTCCTTCGAGCGCCTGATCGACGACCCCGTTGGTGACTTGAGGATAAAATCGATAGAGGAGGAAGAGATCGGACTGACCTGGAACTCCAAACTGAACGATCCTTCCTCAGCAGGTCGACCTCCCTCCTTGTCCAAACCCAGAGCCTTGACGAACCGTTTCCCGATTCCGTTGACGAGGTTGACGGGGTCTTTGCTCTTGATCCATAGTTCTTTGATTTCGATGTTTCGAAAACAAGAGGTTGCGATCAGTGAGTGTCTCTCCGAACGAAAGCAGTTGGAAGAGAAGTTCGAAGAAGCAAGGAACGCGATAGACGAGACTCACGAATCCTATCAGCCTTCGCCCTGACCGAGACCACAGCTCCACAAATCTCATCTTCCTCGTCCTCTGAGGATCCAGACTCCAAAGCCTCTCCGACGAGGCACAAGATCGTCTCCCTCCACGCGTCGTCGAGAGTCGACGCTCGATGTCCTCGCATCGTCAGAACCCATTTGCCACCCTTCTCGTTGGCAGGATCTACAGCATGTACGAGATAGAAAATTGGAGAAGAAGGAAGGGGTCTTGGTCAGTTAAGAAGCCGACATAGACAAGAGGAGAAAGAGGAGACGAGACGAGACGAGACGAACCTTCGAAGATCGGTTCGACTCCCTTCTTGAAGAGTTGATAGTTCCCTCCCTTCGATAACATGCTAGGAGGTACCGTCGAAAGATGGTTGGAAAGACGAGCCCACGATTCGATGGTGTTGAAGTGGCCGAGGTGCAGGAGAGAAGAGGTGTAGACGGAGGAGACGGAGGGGGTCGCGACGGTTGCTGAGGCTGAGTCGTCGAGGGAGAGGTTGGAGAGAGTCGAAGCGGAAGGGATGATGGGCGGAGAGTAGGTCATCGTCCTGTGAGAAGATCGGATATGAACGAAAGAGAGAAAGATGAGCTCCGAGCGACACGACGACGCGAACCGAGAGCCGGAGGAAGAAGAGACGAGCTCACCAGGTGTTTGCCAGAGGATGCTCCTCCTTCACCACCCTGAACTCTGGTACAGGAGTAGGAGGAGGCTTCATCATCTCGTCCAACACGACCTCCTTCCTCGTCAAGAGATCAGCGAGAGGCCCTTTCCTCTTCTGCAGCCCTCCCCCCGACGCATCGACCTTCTTCTCTCCCTCCTCCCCTCCAGCGTCCTTATGCTCGTCTCCAACAGCGACCGCCTCGACATCAGCTCCCTTTCCAGTAGAAGCAGCAGCCGTAGCAGCCATGTGCCTCTCTCTGATCTCGCTCAACGTAGGGACGGCCTTCCATCTCTCCGGAGCCTTCGAACCCATGTCCTTCTCGAGGGCGACAGGGCTCGTCCCTCCTCCGGGAACGGTCGTTCCGTCGGTAGCTGGAGAGTTCAGGGTGGTATGTTGTTCTTGGATGGATGCGATGGAGGAGATGGATTCCTTGCGAGAGAGAAGGGAGCGGTTGAGTCGAGTTGAAGGCGAGGGACCGGAGGACGATGGAGGGAGGTTGCAAGTTGAGAGGGAGGGGAGGTTGCCGAGCTCTGTTAGAGGGATCAAGAGCGAAGTCAGAGACGAGGATACTCGAGATATGGATAAAAGGGGGAGGAGGAGGAGGAGAAGGGAGGAAGGTACATAAGGACGAACTAGAGTTGGCCGTGGCTCGGAGTTGGTCGAGGGAGGGAAGACGAGAGTGCATCTTTGGACGAGCAGTTTCGACGGTTGATGGAGCTGGTTGCATGGGAGCTGGAGGGGTGGACATGGCTTTAGATCAGGAGGATAAGATGGGCGTTGAGAGGGAACGAAGGAAGGGGGGGAGGAGGAAAGCGAAGTCATCAAAGGGGGAGGTCGGAGAGGTGAGAGACAAAGGGGAAAGATCGTGGGCCGAGCAACGTGTATTTGAGGGCGATCTGTTGACAAATTGAAACCTGAGGTTGATCAGCTGAAGTTCCGTATATAGGAGGAGACCTGTCGAAAGCGAAGGAGTAGCATAGATGCTCCAGTTGTCGAAAGAAGGAAGGAAGGAAGCGATGTTGAGCTCGACCATCTTTCACCCTCCGTCTTCAGCAGCTCTTCCCCGTCCCTCCTCAGCCTCTGAAGAAAGGTCATCAGGACCATATCGAGTCGGCTGTCAGTTCTCCCTGCTCGTCCCCTTTAACCAGAAGAAAAAAGCTCCTCGTCGTTTGAGGGCAGGAAAGAGAAAGCTCGGCCTCTGATTTCGAGACTCAGCCCACTTGTGAGCTCCCAATCTCCTCCTTCCTCCCTCTCTCGTTCGATTCTCAACCTAACTCTCACCCCTCGTGGACCGTCAAGGGACCGACCACATCCACGCGAGCTAAAGCTGAACAGGAAATTCTGGCAGGAGCAGGTTCGAAAGCCTCGCCCTTTCCATGAGCTTTTTCTTTTCTCAGCTTCCTCTCTATCTACTCTCGTCCGACCTCAGCGCTGCCTTCTTCCTTCTTCCCTCAACTCACCACCTTCTCTGAAAGAGGATACTCGAGAGGGACGATACGTCTCTCTCCCCTTCCTCCTCATCGGCAACCTCCTCGCTAGAGCGTCAGGTCGACAACGTTCAGCTTCACCTTCCTCGAGTTCCTCTTGCTCCTCTCACTTCAATCGACATCGATCCAGGACCCAACTTCGAGCTGAGAACGACGACATCGACTTCCCTGGGACCACCAGATTCAGAAACATCGACAAGAAGGACGGAGACGAGCTCAGGGAGGACGAGGAGTCCAAGATTGGCTTCTCCGGAGGAGGGAGCCTACAAACGTGAGCCTCGGGTCCTCGATCTTCGCGGTTCGATCGAAGTGGAGACTGACTCGCTCCTACGTTCAATCAGACCAACTCCGAACCCTCATCGCCACGGATGAACGAGCTTCGGAACCTGCTCTCACACGAACGTCGACGAACTCGACGTCGACTCGAGTGGAAACGCTGGCGGGAGGGAATCGAACGGATTCGCCTGTCTCGTTCGATCCCCAGACGACTGCGCCTACGAGGTTTGGATTCGGGGTGATCGAGCAGGAGGGGAGGGAGGAGAAAGAGCAAGGGAGTTCGGTTGAGGCGGCTGGGAGGAGTTGACGAGGAGGCGCTTTGGGTCTTGCTTTCTTGCTTTTGAGCTGGGTTGTTTCGTTTCGTGTTGAAGTCTCGATGTGTTTGTTTATTCTTCTCTCCTCTCAGTATGTTTTTCAGCTTCCTCTCTCATGTTGATTCTGTCTCTCTCTTTTTCTCGAAGGAAAGGCCCAGACGCGTCGCGATCCCGAAAGCCAGTTCGAAATTCAATTCTAATCCTTGGGCAGCTCCAAGATATGACCCATCCTCTCCACCTTCGTCTTCAAGTACCTATCCAGCTCCTCACTCCTCGTCTCCCCTCCACCAATCATCCCGACCCCTCCCCTCCTCGCCATCCACTCCCGTCTCTCCTTCTCCCTCGCCGCCTCCTCCACCTTCACCTCGGGATGCAACTGCCCCTCCAACGCCAACGATAGCGGTCCCACCCCACCAGCACTCGCATCGTACCCTACTTCCTCCTCATCCGAATGATGATGGCGATGAGGATACGTCTCCCAAGCTCTCGGAACCATCCCGACCCTCTCCACCACGTTGATCCCTTCGCCTCTCAGCCCATCTACCTTCCCGGGATTGTTCGTCATCAGCCTCAGTCCTTCCCCTCCATCCTTCCCGAACCCTAGATCCTCCAAGATCCCACCCGCCACGTCCCACTTCCTCTCGTCGGCGCCGTGGCCTAGAGCGAGATTGGCTTCGACGGTGTCGTGTCCGAGATCCTGGAGGTTGTAGGCGAGGAGTTTGGATAAGAGACCGATCCCACGACCTTCTTGACGAAGGTAGACGATGACTCCTCGACCTGGGACGAGAGGAGAGTGAGGGTCGAGAGGATCCGAGAGGGTAGGGAGGGAGATGAGTCGAAGGGATTCGTCGAGTTGTTCTCCGCAATCGCATCGTTGGGAACCGAGGGTTTCGCCGGTGAAACATTCGGAGTGGATTCGGACTAGGGGAGTTGGTGGTGGTGGTGGAGGAGTGAGATCCGAGTTCGAAGTCGAAGAAGAGGAGGAGAGCGCGTCGGTCGTCGTCCTCGAACCTGTCGGCCTCGAAGCCTTCCCTCCATCCAAGCCCAACCTCCCAACGTAAGCTCCCCTGATCAACCTCTCCATCTCCGTCTCTCCTTCCCTCCAAACGGAATCCAAACTCCTGCTCCTGATGTGATCCCTGCCTTCCTTCCTCTCCTCCATCTGAACAGGATCGAACACGATCGCCAGATGTTCCTTCGCGTCCTGGTTGGTCTTGTACAGATGGAGGAAGACGTGTCCGTGAGGAGTTGGGATTCGAGCTCGAGCGTGACATTTGAGGTCTAGAGGGTTGGAGAGGTGAGGAGGGAGGGACGAGGAGGGAGAGGGAGGTGCTGAAGGGATGGACGGGAGGATGAGAGGTTGAGCGTGGACGTGAGGTTTGGGGATCGAGGGCAGGAAGACGATCGTTCCTCCGAAGAAGGGCATAGGTGGTGGAAGAGGGTTGGGCGAGGAGGTGGAGGGATGAAGAGGGTCTTGGAAGAAGGGAGTGGTGAGGGAGGAAGGGGAGGAGGGAGGAAGGTTGTTCGAGGAGGAGCGGCTGCCAAAGATATCGGGGGAGTTGGTGCGAGCTGCAAGAGGCGGGCAAAGAGGGAAGCGTCAGTATAAATATCTTCGAATTCTCGATTCTATAGGGTCCCAACAAGGAGCGAAAGAAGGAGAAGAAAGAAGGGAAGGAACGAAAACGTCGAGCTCGCTCTCCTTCCTTCCTCCTCCTCTGTCCTCCGTCCTCAACGGAATCCTTCCCTCTCTCCCTCCCCAAACGCCATATAGAAACTCACATATCCCATTCGCCTCCTTATCCAGCAGTCCGCCCTTTGGCAGTCCATTCGGTCTCGTAGCAGCGGGAGCGAGCACTTTGGAGAGAAGAGGAGAAGAAGTCGAAGTCGAAGCTGATCCGTTTGGTTGTTTCGGGCAAGGAGGGAAGGGTGAGGTCGAGGAGACAGAGATGGGAGGGTTGGAGGTCATGCTGGAACAGCAAAGAGTGATAGGTGGGAAGAAGAGGAGACGAGGCTGTTTCTTTTTTCGATGCTGACGGTTTGAAAGGAAAGGACAGCAGGGATGGGAAAAGGAAGGGAGCGAGATTCGAGGATGACAAAAGAGGTGTGAGCTCGTGCTGACTCTTCCGGTCGAAGGATCATCCTCTCTGTGAGTTTTCTTGGTCATGCTCGATAAGGATCGGGAAGAGAAGGTTTTAATCGTCGAGAACTGCGAGGTCGTCATCCAGACTACGTGGAGAAAAGCGAGCAAAAGGCAAAAGGCAAAAAAAAGGGAAGGAAACGAGGACGTTCGACCTCGGCAATCAACCGACCTGCTCCCCGACCCCTTCCCTGCTTCTTCCCATCACAAACCAAACGCGGACCTCTATGGAACGATGCTTCGTTCCCGAGTGTAGGTCTCTCTCGGAGTCTCTGGAGCGAGAACGACCGACCCTTCCGAGCCTTCTCTGTCGAAAGGAGCAGCTTGAGGAGCGAGGACGGGTGAGGTCGCTGCCATGGGAGAGGAGGGAGCGGCTGCACGTTCGGCGTTGACTGTTAGAGAGACGATAGAAGCGAGGAAAGGGGAGAGAAGAGAGTCAGCGAGACGTCTTCAAAGTATAGAGGGGTCAGGTGGAGGAGGGAGGGCTCGAAGAGAGAGACAGGGAAAGGAAGGAAAGGTCGAGCTCACCCCATTCTCTTCGATCCATCGGACATTGACCTTTACTCGACTCGGTGTCGATCCACTTGAGCAAGCAGTGCATATGAAAGACGTGCGTGCACTGTCCCCAGACTGTTAAGCATCGACGAGAAAGCAGGACCCCAAAAAAAAGAGAAGAGAGAAGACGCGTCAGTTGAGCTCGACTCTCCTCTCTCCCTCTCCCTCTCCTTCTCCTCCCTCTCCCCACTTTGCTTTGACGGACTGGGACTCACTCAAAGGACAGTCGTCTCCAGGGATCTTGCACTCAGGACAGGTACTGTCGAACGCAAGTCTGTTTCCACGCGAAACAACAACGAGTCAGCTCGACGTCGATTCCAGCTTCCGCCCTCCCTTCCTTTTGGACTGACCTACAAATCCCACAGACCTCCTCATCTGGATCCTCAGGAGCTATCTTGCCATCTTCCCCTTGAGCGGCTGTATCCCATCGCCAGATGGCAACGGCTTGCCAGTTTTTTACGCTGAAGGAAGGAAGGGAGAAGGAGGAAGGAGAGGTCAGCAATGGCGAGATCTGAACGAGCGAGGAGAGTGTGAGAGGCGAGAGAGAATACGGGACTCACTGGACCTTCATGAGGTGAAGCGAGAGGTCATGGGCTGGTTGGAGAAGTGGGTCCGAGAGGATTGTTTCGACTTTATAGAGGATGGGAGTCGGGAGGAAACAAGAGGACGAGGTCGTCTCTCTTTTCGACTGATCTCCCAAACGACCTCTCTCCCAAACGGCCATCTCCAACTCGTACACCGGTCGCTCCCTCTCTCCTCCTCTCCTCTTCTACTCAGCCAGGCTTGGTTACTCCTTCAGCATGTCCTTCCTCCCCTCCACTTTCTCCCGACTCTCCCTTCTCTCTCGGCCAACCAGCACCTCCCTCCTCCCCTCGCTTTCTCTCTCTCTCTCCTCCCCTCTCGTCACCTCTTCCTCTCGCGGGATCAAATTCGCTCCCAAGAACCACCGAAACCGAAAGACGCTCAAGGGACGAATCCCTATCCGAACGGGAGGATCCACTCGAGGAACGACGCTCGCGTTCGGAGGAGAGTTTGGCATGCGAGCGAAGGGAGAGGCCAGGCTGAGCGCAAAGACCCTAGAGGCTTGCTACGACGTGTTGAGGAGGAAGATAAAGGGGAATAAAGGAGCTCAGATCTTCATGAGGGTCTTTCCAGATAGGCCGATTTGTGTAAAGGTAAGTGACCAGCCGAAGGGAGGAGCAGAAGGGAGGAAAGGGAAGGAGAGCAGTTGAGCTGACCTTGCTCTTGCTCCTGCTTTTTTTCTTTTCGCTTTGCTAGGGAAATGAGACTCGTATGGGAAAGGGAAAGGGAACGTTCGAGTACTGGGCTTGCAAGTGAGTACTTCTCCATCTCTCTCTATGGATGGATTGGCGAGCTCAACGGAAGGGAAGGAAGAGAGCGAGGTCGACCTTTCCCTTTCCTTCCCTTCCTTCCGTTTCTCCGATCCGAGCTCACCTTTCGCCTCCCTTCTCTCCCTTTCATTTCGTTCCTACCAGCGTTCCAATGAACCACATGCTCTTTGAGATCCGAGGTGGAAACATTCGGCCTGAGATGGCTAAGGACAGTGCGTCCCTTCCTCTCTTCTTCCTCCGCCTTCCCCTTCTCTCTCAACGCTGACCTTCCCTTCTCACCCACCACCGCCAACCCCCTCCTTCCCACCTCACAGTGTGCCGAGTAGCAACCGTTCACCTCCCCATCGGAACCGAATTTGTCACTCCCGAATCCTACCCCAAATGCGGCAACAAAGTCGTCCCTCACCCCGTCGCTCCCCTCACCCTCCCTCCCCTCACGCCCTCCGAAATCCTCGCCGAAAAAGCAGAGGAGGACCTCCTCACCCGGTTCGAGGGTCAGGTCAGCATCTCGGAGAAGAAGACCAAGATGAAGTTGAGGGAGGAGAAGCGATGGGAGGAGTTTATGGAGATGCTGGAGAAGAGTCAGAGGGATCAGGAGGAGAGGGAGGAGAGGGAACGAGGTGGGATGCCTAAGAAGGTGAAGACGACGGGCCTGGATGGGAAGCCGCTGCTGGATCCTCAGTTCAAGCCTTTGGGAGGGAAGATTTACGGGAAGGGAGTGGAGTCGGCGCCTCCGATGTCGGCGAGGTAGTTTGGGTAGCTTGCTTGTTTTTCTACGATGATGGGCGGCTTGCTTGAACTCTGTGTCGCGTTCCGGAAAGGGGAGGTCCACGAGCTCGCTCCCTCGGGGTCGTGAAGAAGGTGGGAAAGTGAGACGAAAGAAGGAGAGCAACGAATATCCGACGCGTCGAAGCCACTCTCCCTTTTTCTCTCTCTTTCCCCTTCCTCTCTCCCCACAGCACGAAACGTACATATATATATCCCCATTCCCTTAGTTCAGTATAAATCTAAATTCCTTCTCACTATCTAAGCCTGAACAGTAAGCTGGTTGTGCTTCTTCAAGCACTTCTCGATCCGTCGCTCATCCGCTAGAGGAGCGACCTTCAATCCCTGAGCCTTGGCCCAGACTCGAACGTCTCGGGGGTAGTCGGTGATGATACCTACATAGTATCAAGAAGAGGAAGAGGGAGTCAGCTTTTTGCGATCTGAAAAGAGAGAAAGAGGGACGGCAAGGAGAGACAAGCAAACGAACCATCAACTCCCAACCCAACAAGGTACTCAACGATACTCAATCGGTTGATCGTCCAAGGCTTGACTCCGATGTCGAGAGAGTGAGCGAGATCGACCATCGCCTTGGTGACGAGGGGACTGTCGAATGAAAAGAAAGGAAAGCGAAACGAACGAGTCAGTTCGAGATGACGGATTCGAACGAGCGGGGATGAAGAGGACAGGAGATACGTACATGTATCCAGCCTGAGTAGGATCCGTCACATTGGAAGCGTAGCTGGTTCCAGCGGGGGAAACGAAGTCGGCTCCGATGGAGGCAGCGGCGAGGACGACTCGTTCTTGGACGGTGGAGCCGTTGAAGGAGTCGATGTTGATTCTGGAAGAATCAAAGGAGAGGTTAGATAAGGGAAGACGGGGAGAAAAAGAAAGAGGGGAGGGAAGGGGCAAGAACAACGAACCCAGCCAACCAGTTCGAAGGTCCGTCTCCGTGGATGGAAAGATTTCCACCGACTCCAGGAGCGGGGTTGGCGTAGATAGTAGTATCGTCAAAGAGAGCGGAGGTTCGGAGAGAGGGCTGAGGAAGAGAACCGAACGAGTTGAAGGTCAGAGAGAGCTTTGAACGAGATGCGCCAGAGCAGATCGAGAAAAGAGGCGACGAACGATGATTTCCTTGGAGAGGATGATGGTTCGCCAGTCGAATGACTGGTGAGTGATTCGATCGACCATCTCGGGTCCGAGAGCGGTGTAGGTTTTGGCCATCTGAGTGAGAGAGAAGGGTGGATCTCAGCTTCGAGAGAGATGAACGACGCGTCGAGAAAAGCACAGGGTGACTCACGGCCTCGGCGAAGTCTTCAGGAGATCGAGTGAGGTTGTGGAAGTCTCCATCAACCTTGGACTCGATGTTGAAGAGGACTAGAAAAAGCGCAGAGATGCAACAAAGTCAGAAAAGGGAGAGGTCGGGAGGGACGCGTCGAAGAGACTGACCGGGCTCGTCGGTCGCACTGCGAGGATGAAATGCCATGGGGAAGTCAGCTCTGATCTTGAAAGGCTGGATGACTTGTACTCACCACTGAATGAAATCAAAGAACTCGTCCATCGTAGAAAGCTTGGTTCCGGGGACAGTGACTTGGAGAGGGAATCCAACGAGTCGTTGGGACCCACAGTCCAAGGTCTTAATTTGGGAAAGAGTGAGGTTGGCGATGTACTTTCCGACGTACTGAAAAGAAGAAGAAACGATGCGGAGGGGATGAGCTCTCGTCGAGGCGATGGGAGGAGACTACAGGAGACGACGCGTCGAAGCGAGGGCTCACGGGGTAAAAGGGATCGTTGGGGAAGGCGGGCCCGGTATCGTTGCATTTGGTGGGATCGATAGCCTCATCGTGCCATACGATGAGATGGCCGTCTTTAGAGAGACCCTGAAGGAGAGAGAAAAGAAGAAAGGCTCAGCAGGAGGAACTACGTTGTCGTCGACAAAAGATCGAAGACTCACGGCATCCAACTCGAGCGAGGTTACTCCGTTGAGGAGGGCGTCAGCGAAAGCCGGAAGAGTGCTCTCGACGTAGTGCTAAAAAAAAGAAGGAAGGAATTGAAGTCAGTTTCGTCGCTGCAGGAAAAGCGTCGAGCTCAACGACAATCGCGCCTTCCTCGCATCCTCTTGAGCCTCGAGAATGAGGAAAACACTCACTCCTCGTCCTCCTCGGTGTCCTTGAAGATCGAAATACTTTTGGTAGGCCCATCGAGCCTCCAACCCAGAGTTGGATCTTGAGACGACAGGAGAGGAGAGAACGGGGGCGACGACGACGGAAAGGGCGAGGACGGCTGAAGCGAGCATTTTGGGGGAGGAAAGGAGGAGGAAGGGAAGAGAGAGAAAAGGAAAATAGACTGAAGTGACTGAGGGAGCCGACGAAGAACTGAGGAGGGGAGTTTTGGTTTGAGGGAAGGAAGGAAGGCAAAAAAGTGAACGTCAGATCGATTGAAGCCGTCGACCGAGAAGGAACCTCAACGTGCGGACGAGAGAGGGAACAAACACGTTCGAAAAGCTTGGAAGAAGGCGAAGTTCATCGGACGGATTTGGGTCAAGAGATCTGGAGATGGACGCGACGACGAGATTCGATCAACGACGGATCTCAAGATCCGAGAGCTGGATTTAGGGAAAAGGAACTCACTGAAGAAGAGAAGAATTGAAGCTGATGACCCTTCAGGTAGAACGAAGAGAGAAAAATGGTCCCAAGAGGCAGCGAAGTGACGATCTTCCTCCGCTTTTTTTGTCGCGCACGTTTCCTCTCAGCCACGAGGGTTCGACATTTCTGCCTCTGCTCGCTCGCTACAAGAAAGGACTCATGGATCTGGTACAAAAGGCACGGGAGTTGAGTCTCAGTAAGCGAAAGCAAGCTCCAAGACGGCGGCGTTGAAGAAGAGGGAGAAACGAGCAAAAGCACCTAGTGCGTCGCACTTCCGTTTACTCCCATAAACACTCGAGCTAGAACGCTCATCTCTCCATCAGCTCCTAAAACCCAAGCAGTATCCTTAAGGAAAGTGCACTCCCCTCCTTCGCCTCTGTAAATCCCATCCTGCTCGTTGGTCTTTCGAACGGCCCTGTTAATTGAGCATCTAAGGGGAGAGAAGAGC
Organism: Mrakia frigida; assembly: GCF_051309035.1. NCBI lineage: Eukaryota > Fungi > Basidiomycota > Tremellomycetes > Cystofilobasidiales > Mrakiaceae > Mrakia > Mrakia frigida. Next base: position 20,050 of record NW_027481272.1, read on the forward strand.
GATTTCAGCGGTGATGGCTTCCTCGAGATAGACTTGACCGGTATGGAGAGCGGCGAGGGGAGAGGAAGGGGAGTGAATCTTGGCGTGGATGTGCTTTGAAAGCGAGGAAAGAAAGGCGCGTCAAAAAGAACGGAGAGACGACGCGGCGAACACCAACTCACGGTCGTTCTTTCCTGATACCATCCTGGGAAGATCAGATCGAAAGCGCCCTTCCCGTCGGAGTCCGTCTCTTGAACTCCTCGAAGGAAGGTGTTGTTCTGCGATTGGAGGGAAGACGAAGAAGTCAGTTTTTTGTGAACCTCGACAAGGCGAAGACGCCTCGGAACTCACGTTGGTTTGATGAGGACCGTGCCCTCCAGGACCACCGGGACCACCTGAAGAAGTGAAATAGCACAGCCGTCAGCGTCGCTCGAAGGCTAGACTCGGTGAGAATGAGCGAGAGAGAAAGAACTGACCTGAAGGCTGGCCCTTTCGAGGTGGACCGTGACCTCCTCCTCCTCGACCTGGAGGTCCTCCTGGCCCTCCAGGAAACCCACCAACGTTTGAGAATCCACTATAGACGCCTGAGGGAAACGGTGCAAGACGGAGAGTCAGAAGCGATCTGAGGTTTTCACTGACGCGTCTCGTTCGTTTCTCCTTCGAACTGAGCGAGAATCGAGACTCACCTGCGGCATCACAGGTCTGGAGCAAAGCCGCAATCAACTGAATCAGTATGGGTTTGGTCTCGCAGGCTCGGACTACCCAAACTCACCCAAACATCGACAAAGGCGTTCGAAAGAGGGCCAAAGGTCTCAACATCGACGACGGTGAACTCCAAGTGCATCGGAACTCCTTCTCGATCCTCCGTCAGATTGGGCCTGAATACCTCGTCTGCGATGTAGTAAGGACCTAGAAGATCGAACGAACGAGAAAAGCGATCAGCAAACGGAGAATGGCCGAAATGAGCTACGGTGAAACGATGAGAAGAGCTGACCTTCTTTCCTCAGGCGTGAGCACACAAGGAGCAGCTTCTTTGCAGGAGTGAGTGGTCTGCCTGAAGAGAGAGGTGAGCCCAGAAGGACTCCGATCTGAATTTTCTTCGCTTGTGAACCGACCGAGACTGACTCGTCGCTTTCCTCTCCCTCTTCCTCCTCGCTTTCCAGGCCATCAACTTTTGACCGTCAAGCCTGACGGCTTCACCACCGCAGCTTCAACGCTTTCTTTCTTTCTTTACATGTGAGTCCCTTCTGCTCTTCAACTCCCACTTTCCGCTCACGTCTCGACGAACGATCAAACGCCAACCTCGACGCGTCCTTTCTCTCCCTCCCTCTCCTCCTCTCTTTCAGATGACCTCTGTTACTCTTCGATACGATGAGATTCTACAACCTCTCTCTTCATCTCGTTCTCGAACCCTTTTCCTAGTCGCTACAAGGCACCGACGTCGTCGCCTCTCGCTCTAATCGTCTTCTCCCTTCTCTCGTCGAACAATTAACCCGACGTCTCGGCCTCCGATTGGGGGCTGTGCTCACTTTACGGATTCAGCAGTCAGCAGTTTAGTTTGAGGTCCAAGACGAACAAAGGAAAGCGAAGAGGGAAGGAGAACCTCCCGAAGAGGTTGGAAGGAGGACGCGTTTCCAGAAGAGCACGAGGGCTGGAAGGGTCTCTTCGAGGGAATCAGGGTGAAAATTTTGCAGGTAGATCGACGTGAACATCGAAGTAGGGATCATCCTTGTGTGCTGTGCCATATGAATTCTCGAGCTGCAAAAGAAGGGAAGAACAACGAACCAAACGAACGACTCGCCCAAGAAACTGCGAGAGTCGTTCGACTCTCGAGCTCACCCTCTCTCTCTCTCCCTTCCCACCAACTTCCAACCTCCACCCAACCCTCCTCCCTTCCCTTCCCTTCCCTTTGCTACGAATGCTGTCCTCCCACTCTCCCGTGATGTACTCCTCCGAGTTTGACGAGTTCCTCCGACCTTCGACTCCTGAACACGATCCTCCTCCTCTCTCGTTCGACTTCGGCTCTTCCACCGGTGGACCTCCTTCGTTCTTCCAGTTCTCCGCTTCGCCACCTACGGGAGGAGGATCTTCTTCCTCTCAATCGTACTCTCCTCCTTCTTCTACGACGAGTGGATTGCCTACGGAGGATGAGATCTTTGGGATGATGAACGGAGTCTGCGAGAGTAACGAGGGAGGAGGTGCGTTTGGGGATGTGTTTTCGTTTGGTGGATTGGGAGGAGGAGGAGGAGGAGGAGCGTCTAGAAGTAGTAATGCTCATGTTCACGGGTTGGATCTATCGAGGTAAGTCGAACAAAGAAAAGAGAGGAGAGAGCGAAGGAGCAGGCCGAACCAAGCTGACCTCGACCTCGTACGATTCCCTCCCTCCCCTTCCGAAACGAGCAGACCTCCCTCCACAGAGTTCTTGGATCTCGATCCTTTCTTTCAGTTCGGGAACAATAACAACAACAACAACAACAACAACAATCCTACGAACCAGAACTTCCTTCCTCAGCAGAGTCAGGGCAACCACCTCGGGTTCGCTCCCAACGTCAACGCCGAGTCCTCGAATCGTTCGTTCTCTTCTTCTTCTTCTTTGTTTCTCTCTTTTTTTCCTTTCTTCTTTTCTGACGATTTCGTTGTCGTTTCTGTCTGCACAGCCAACAACAACAACCCCGTCGCTCCCATCCCTTCTTTCCTCCTCTCACACATCAACAACGCTTCCCTCTTCACCCAACAGCCACCGAACCCTCTCTTCTCCCTCACCCAGCATCAACACCACCAGCCTCCTCCTCCCTCTTCCAACCCACCTTCCCTCGCTCACTCCAACACCCACTCTCAACCCTCCTCCTCAGCCTCCAGTATCCACTCCCTCGCGCCTCCTCAACCTCAAACGACTTCGACGACCACGAAGAGGAAACTCTCCTCGACCGCGTCGCCTTTCGATGCTCCTAAACAACCAGCTTCAGCTTCGACGGCCGTAGCGAGTTCTTCCCAGAACGGGAAGGTGTCGGATCATAATGCGATTGAGAGGAAGTACAGGGATCATATCAGCGTGAGTAGGGCTTTCTCTCAATCGCGTCGAAAGAGAAGCGACGACTGACTTCGTTTCGTTTCGTTTCTTTCAGGATGGGTTCACTCGTCTTCGAGACTCTGTCCCTGTTCTTCGAGTGCTCTTGTTCGTCCTTTTTCCATCCCTCTTTCCTCAACCCACGTCCTAACCCTCGCCTCGTCGGTTCCTGCAGCGGCACCTCCACCCCGACGACCCTCCCTCTCGACACTCCCTCCCCTTCGACCGGTCTCATCGACGGCATGCCCAAGGAGACCAAGCAAGGGAAAGCTACCGTTCTCGGTGCTGCTAGGGAGTACATCTGGATGCTTCAGCGCGAACGAGCCAAGTTGTCGAGGAGCATCGAGTTCCTGGAGGCGAGGATGTCGGAGAGTGAGAAGCAGGCTTGGAGGAACGTGAGTTCGAGAACGCGTCGTTTTCTTTCCCCTTTCCCGAACTGACTTCTCACTCCTCTTTTCTTCGTTCTCGTTTTCTGGCAGGCCTTCGAATGCTCCGAACAAACCGTCCAACTAGACGCTTACCTCCTCTCCATCACCTACCCTTTCACCTCCTCCTCTTCCGCCTCCGACTCCGCCTCCCCTTCCTCCTCCTCAGCAGCCACCTCTCCCAACTCCTCCGAACCGGCCAAACCTCCTCCTCGCAAACGAGCCAAACCTGCCGCTTCCACCACCAAGTCTCGTAAAGGAGGAGCCAAAACCGAACTGGTTTCGGACGGAGGGAAGGTTCTTCTCGGAGTCGTCGCGTCCGTTTCCCTCCTTGGAGGAGCGGAGCGGCTCGGACTGGCTTCCGAAGCTTCGGGAGTGCCTGTTTCGATGGAGGAGGGAGTGGGAGGGGGGAGAGTGATGGGCATGACTCGACGAGCCGTCGGAGGAGTCGCGTCGAGGACGGAGGGATGGAGTTGGGGATGGAAGTTGTGTTTGGGTTTGGCGGTGTGTTTGTTGGTTCTTCCGGCGTTGAGGAGGCTGATGGGGAGGATGTACAGGAGCAGGGACGAGGAGAAGATGCAGAGGTTGGAGCAAATGGTCGGGCAGGAGGAGTTGGTGGACGTGGAGGAGTTGAGGAGCGAACTGGGCGCGCCGAGGGGGGTGAGGGGGTTGATGAGAGGGGTGGTTGGGGAGTGGTGTAAAGGGTTGGTGTTTGGGGGGAAGACTTGGTTGAGGGTTGGTGGTGGGGGAGGGAAGAGGGTCGAGTTGGAGAGGAAGGGGTGGGAGAGAGTCGCGGAGAGGCAGATGAGTTTGCGTGAGTTTTCGAGCTCTTTTCGTTCTTTTCCTTGTTCGATCGAACCGAAACCTGACCTTCTCTCGTTTCGGTTTTCGTATTCTCTACCAGCCACCGACCTCAAATCCTATCTCGCCTCCCTCTACACCTACCTTCGCCTCGCCAACCTCTCCTCCTCCCTCTCGTCCACCTCCTCCCCTCGAACGCTCTCTCTCCTCTCCCTCCTCTCCATCTCCCTCGCCGGAGGAGACATCACCCCCGCCGCTTCAGCCCTCTGGTCCTCCGCTCGAGCCGCTCTCCCTTCCTCCCCGTCTCGTCCTCAAGATCGAGCCATGGCGGAAGTCCTCGAACTCACCCTCACCGACGTTCTCGCCATCTCCCCGGAAGCCTTCAGCTCTACGACTACCTCCCCCCTCGACGTCATCGCTTCCTCCCTCACCCTTCGAGATATCCTTCACGTCTGGCAAACCCTCTTCTCGTCGTTCGCTCCTCCTTCCTCGTCCTTGATCCCTCCTACCAACCTCGTCGCCGCTTCACCTTCCATCCTCGCTGATCGATCGAGGAAGGCGCTCATCTCCAGCGAGATTGCCTCCCTTGTCGCTTCGACTACGCCAGGATCGGAAGCGCACGAGCTGGCGTTGGTGTGCATGGGAGGCTGGTCGTTGCTCGTGAGGGAGGAGGAAGGGGTCAAGTGGTCGTTGGGACGACTCGTCGGTCAGGGGATCCAGAGATCCTTGGGTGCAGGAGGGAAAGCTCTTCTCTCTGTGGGAGGAGTCGTAGGAGTCGATGCTTCGTCGTCGTCGTCTTCCTCCTCCTCTTCTCGCTCCATCGAGGACGTCGTCGTCGACCACCACGCCGACGAGGGACTCGTCGACTCCAACTTCACCTCCTCCATCACCCACCAAATCAACACCCTCTCCTCCTTCCTCATCACCTACCAATCTCTCGTTCTCTCCCTTCCCGCTCTTACCTCCAAAACCAACTCGACTTCAACAAAGCTCACCTCCTTCCCGACCCTCCTCCCTCAAACGCTCCACCTCCGAGCGCTGCTCAACTCGCCGGATCTGGAGCAGGTGGACGAGGACGCGAAGGAGAGGTTCGTGGATGGGCTCTATGGGTTGGGGAGGTGGTCGGTTGGGTGGAGGGATGTGGGAGAGGAGGATAGTGGGTTTTCGGAGTGAGGCGACGCGTTTCATCTCCTTCCGTCGTGCTGTTTATGGTTTCTGCTCTCTCTCTCTCTCGTTTGACATCTAGTAGTCTGACTTTAGTCTAATAACGTTCCTCTCTTTCGATTCGTTTTCGTTCTCGGCCCCTTCGTATCTCGCTCTTCGCCTTCGTTTCTTCGTTCTTCGTCTCCCCTTCTTCGGACAGTCTCGATCTTTACTTTCCTTTCCTTCCTTTTCTGATTGATCTGCGTGCTATGTTTATGAGCTATCTTTATCTCGCTCGGCAGCAAGGCTTGTACGAGGTAGACGAGATGGAGAAGAAACGAAGGATCGAAGGGAACGAGAAGATGAAGGGAGCGAAGAAGGTGTTCTCGAGGGTGAAAGACGAGGGTGAGTGAAGCTGGTCGAGACGAGGGTGAAAAGGAGACGTGGTAAGATTTTCTTGGGGCTTGCACGAGGGGAAGAGACAGAGATCGAGGAACTTCCAGTCGAAGCGAGCGGAGAGACGATGCGGTTCCGTTCTCGACGATCTCGATGCAAAGATGATAGACTAGATGGAAAGATGCTATGGTAGATTAGATAAACATTATATGACGTAAAATTATAAACACGCAGAGTCTAAGGCCAAGAAGGCAGATGGTCGTTATGTAAGAGAGGAGAGAAAAAAAAAGGTGAGGTCACGTCCGATCCGTTCAAACTCTACTGCTGCTCCAGACGCTCGCTCCTCGTTTCCTGGATGTCGGCTTGATCACGAAAAGGCTCATGGCACTGAAACCTGGGTGGACAACGAGCCAGAGAAAGCAAGACGATCAATTTCGAGGACGAAGAAGAACAAGGGGAGGACGCGTCGAGCTCACCTCCGCATTTCTCCGTCGAGGACCCTCCGCAAGCATAGGAGCACGAGCTCTCTGCCAGTGTAGACGACGTGGTGGCCAGGGCATTTCCACAGAGACACTGGGTGTAGTACTCAACCCCAAACATCGAGTAGCCCTTCGAAGAACAAGTGGTTGCACAGATCTGGAGGGTCATCGTCGAGGAGTCGACGAAGTACCCGCTGAGAGCTCGAGGGGAGGCTGAATCCGAGACGCAGGAAGAGTAGGACCATCCGGAAGGAGCGACGACGGAGGAGGAAGCAACGGCGGACGCGCTGGACGACGTGGAAGTCACGAATTTGGTGCTGGAGGAGGAGGAGGAGGTGGAGGTGGCTTTGATGGTCGAGGAGGAAGTGGTTGGGCTCGCTGCGTTGGGGTTGGTGAAGATATTCATCGCGTAACTGGAGTAAGACGAGGGAAATAGGGTCAGCGAGACGACGACGGAAGAAAAGGGCGGCTCGATACGACTCACGCTCCACCGCAGATCTGAGCTGAGTTTCCGGAGCAGGTGTTGGTGCAAGCAGTTGAGGTCTTAAGAGCGGTCATGTCGACGGACGAAGAGCAGTAGCTGGTGGGCGAAAAGAGAAGAAACGGAGGTCAGTCAATTGCGAGAGGGAGAACTCTCGACAAAGAAAGAAAACGATGTAGGCTCACCATTGAGACCTGAGGCAAGCAGGGAGGTGAAATCAATGTCAGCGGTAGAAGGCTGTGCGATAGGAGACAGAAAGGAACTCACGAGTACTGGACACCTGAGGAGGGAGGGAAAGAAAAGACGCGTCGAGTGAGTCCGACGTTTTGCTTCACGAGAGAAAGAGATGAGAGACGACTCACCAGCTTGAGTGTATCCGAGACCGGAGCAGTAGTTGGTGCAGAGCTCGTGGGTCATCGACGTCGAGCCTGAAAAGCGGGAAGGAAGAAGAAGTCAGCGAGTGAGAGACGAATCAGGAGAGGGAGGGGTAGGAGCGAGACTCACCGTACGAAACAGTCATCAACCTCGGGGAGTCAGAGGCACACCCTCCTGTCGAAGTCCATCCGTTGGAAAGCACGATAGCGGAAGAAGTCGCAGTCGCAGTGGCTGCTTTCGTCGAAGTGGTACTGGTGCTAGGGACGACGGCTTTGGTGGAAGAGGACGAAGAGACGACGACAGCGGGAGCAGAGAAGAGAGTCATGGCGTAGCTGGATAAGAACAAGGGAGTCAGCGTTGTATAGGATTGTACGCGAGAGCCAGGAATGTGTAGCTTACAATCCTCCGCACTTCAAGGCGCTGTTACCTCCACAGGCGCTCGTACAAGCCGTCGAGGAGGTCGTCGAGGAAACGTCGAGGGAGGAAGAGCACCAGCTGAGATTGGACGAGAGAAAGAGATCAAATCAGTAGACATACAGGAGCTCGTAATAACACGATCCAATGCTCACCATTGGGTTCCGTACTCGAGACCTTGGGAAGGGAAGAGGAGAGAACAAAGGAGGAAGGTAAGCTTGCCGTCGGGGACTCGCTCGAAAAGAGAGACTCACCAGCCTGACTGTAGCCCAAGCCTGAACAATAGTTCGTGCAGATCTCATAGGTCATTCCGGATTGATCTGACGAAGAAAGCAAGCATGAAGAAGGTCAGAGAGAGACGATCAAGAGACGTTCAACGAGACGCGACTCACCGATCGTCTTCGTCATGAGCCTCGCGCTCGTAGGGTCGTTGATGCACCCTCCAGTCGAAGTCCATCCGTTCGAGAGGGAGATAGAGGAGGCAGAAGCTGTCGCTGCAGTGGTTGTGGAAGTCACCGTAGCTTTGGTCGAAGTCGTCGAAGTCGAAGCAGGAGCAACGAAGATCTGCATCGCGTAGCTACAAAGTTCCCAAGATCGTCAGAACAGCGTCTTTAGAGATGGGGAAAGAAAGTGGATGGACTCACGCGCCACCACACTTGACAGCACTGTTTCCTCCACACGCCATTGTGCAGGCGGTGGAAGTCGACGTCTTCGTCAGATCGACGGAAGAAGAGCACCAGCTGTGAGAGGAGAAAAAGAATGTGTTAGCGAAGGGTTTACTGAAGCGTGTTGGTTCGAAAGGAAGGAGGAATTACCACTGAGTCCCGTACTCGAGACCTTCGAAAGGAAGAGATGCAGCGGATGAGGAAAAGGTCAGCATTTAAAAGAAGTTTGGAAGTAGGTTGAGAGTTCGACAACTCACCAGCTTGGGAGAAGCCCTGGCCCGAACAGTAATCCGTGCAGATCTCGTAGGTCATCGTCGAAAGAACTGTGGAACGAAGGGGAAGGGTAAGTAGAGAGAGGAGGAAGAGTTCGATGAGATCTGAACGCGACTGACCGTAGCTCGTTGTCATCTGTGTAAAGAAGGGTGATCGAATTGTCAGCACGAGGTAGAGATGTGTTCATATAGAAGACGGGGACTAACCAGTCGAGTGGTATCGCTCGTGCAAGCTCCGTTCGAAGTCCAGCCGTTCGAAAGAGTAACAGCCGAGCTGGATGCTGAGGCTGAGGCTAAAGCCGAGGACGCTTTCGAGGACGTGGAGGTGGTAGTTGTGACTGCCGACTTTTGGTAGATGGAGAGACGAGACGAGCCTGAGTTCGAAAGGAAGGTCGAAGATCAGCAGGCGAAAAGGACAGAGTCGAAGACGCGTCGAGATCTCACCGCCACAGGTTTGACCGAGGTTTCCAGCACAAGGCATGTTGCAATCGGTATCGGCAGCGACCAAGGAAGAGGAAGTAATGGTGTTGGCGCAGTAACTGTAGGGGAGAAGGAGGGTAACCGAGGAAACGAAGGGCGGGGGTCAGCGACGAAGAGGAGGCGACGAGAGGAGGCAGACTTTCACGTACCATTCTCGACCGTACTCCATACCCGCTATCGAGTATCCCTTTCCGACACAGTAGTTGACGCAACTTGAAAAGAAAGGCGAGGAAGAGAGGAGGAATGAGGTTGGGCGAGGGTTTAAAGAGACGAGAAGAACGAGACGCGACTCACCTTTCGATCGTCAACGCATCACTTGCCGTTGACGCGCCAGCCAAAGCTCTGACACCGGAAGGCTCGGTTCGACAGGAGCCAGTTGAAGGAGCAGCCCATCCTGAAGGAAGCGAAGCGGGAGCGGCGACGTTGTCGGGGTTGTAGAGAAGGGTAAGAGTGGAACTTCCACCACAGTTCTCAGTGACCAACCCGGAACATTTCTGAGAAAACAAAGGACGGGAAGAAAGAAGAAGAGGAAGTTGGGATCAGTCAACAGAAGGGAAGGAGAGAAAAG
>NW_027481272.1:710579-842195 GCF_051309035.1 Mrakia frigida
AGGCCATCATCTTATGAGGAGAAGACGGGCTGGAGTGACAGCTCGGCGAAGACGTCGAAGGGCGACACCACCTTTGTTCGTTCAATCCGACATCTGTGTGAGTGCAGGACTGTCCGGAGCTTTGCTGATGAATGAAAAGAGCAGAGGAAAGAGCCTTTTCGATGTCGCCCTGCTCCAAGAGCTGGAAGAGGGAGAACAACGCGTCGAAACAAAATCGGCGACCTCGATTCAACGCGATTTCTCTCCGACGAAGCTCAGGGAGCTGGATGGATGGAATTCAAAGAGGGACGAAGAGAAGAAGAAGAAGAAATTGAGGTAGCTGTAGTCCTAGGCCCGATGGGTTGAGGGAGTAAGACCGACGCGTCGAAACGCAGACAGAACAGTGCATCAGACGCGTGGCAACCACCAGCTTCGATCCAACGGGTAAAGTGGCCGAAGAGAACACGAAGAGTAATGTGAAATCAAACATCAAAGGAAAGAAAGGAGAAAGGAGAAAAGGAAGGACGAGCAGCAGCGTCCCGTCGCCAACCGCCTTCTTCCCTCGAGGGACGCCTGGGCAGAAGAACTGCTGAAGTTCTAAGGAGATGATACCTTGCACCTCAGGATCATTTTTTCCAGGTGAGTCATAGAGAGCCAAACAAGAAGACGTGGGAACCTAACGGAAAGAAGCAAGACGCAAAAACGATAACCACAAAATGATCGGGCAACCAAGCCACCAGCAGGCCTAAGATCCCCCAGCTTCTTCCCGAGCACTCTTCATACTCTCAGTGAGACTTTCACTCGAGAAAGACGAGCATTTGCAGAAGAAAAACTGGTAGCAGTAAGCAGAACAGCTCACAGGCGCGATCGTCGTCGTTTCTTCGTCGACTCCTGATTGCCGTCCTGGACAGCTCCAGAGTTGAGTTGCTTCTTCTTAAGTCGTAGCAAAGATAGTGAAACTCGAGGTGAAACCGAAAGCGAGACCAGGAAACGGAAGGAGGTATGTCAAAGAAGACGAAAAGTCCCGTCGAGTCGCGTCGCCGAGTCGTCGTGCTTCATCATCGCATTTCTCAACCTATAGACCGTCGAGTCTCGTTCGTCTCCATTTCCTGTACGCAAGCCCCTCCCGGTGACTGCTTCCTTCCAAAAGAGAAGAACCAGTCACCCCTGAGCACCAACACAGAAAAAGAGGAAACAGAACATCCAGAGCAAGAATTGGACTCGTCCGTTTCCACTCGGTCTCTGCGTCGTCCCTCCCACGCTCGAGTCTTTTCGCACGTCCTGAGGGGAGATGGAAGGCTCGACACATGGAGAAAGATGAAGGAGAGGGAGAGGGAGCAGACTGAAACGAAGGAAGGCTAAGCAAGAGAAGAGAAGAGAGGGAAAGAGGAAGAGGAAGAGGAAAAGAGCTCACGCTCGTCTTGACCTCTCGCAGACCACTCATCCCTTCGAGCCATCCACCGTTCTCTCCTCAGCGAAGGGAAGGGTTGAATGGTGCGAAGGCGAGGAGGTCTTTGAGAGGGAAAGCAAGAGAGGGAGAAGGGAAAGGAGGAAGAGCGGCCGACGTGTTCCACCACATCGCCCGTTTCTACGGAAGCCACGATAGAGAGTCTCGTTGTTGAACGAGGTGAAACTCACTACCAATCCACTATCATTCGCAGCCCAGCCGCTTCCCCTCTATAGACAAGAGAGGGAGGAACAAAGAGATGGCGAGGACGTGGAGTCGGGGAGAGTCGACGTCGTCGGTTCAAAGCGGAGGTGGAAAAGACGAGAGAAGCTGGAAAAAGAGCGAGCAGAGAGAGAAGCTCTTGCTGTTGGAAGGTGTGGGAGAGAAAGAGAGATGGAAAGAAGAACGGCAAAATCTGCGTCGTGGTGGTTTGAAGGGAAAACGCGTGTCAGCCAAAGTAACCTTTTTCTGGAGCGTCTTCCTTGTTTCTCGCGTGCATTTTTGACTCCGTTTTTTTACGAGGTGATTCAGAGGATGTCCAGGTATTACCGAGGAGTCCTCCGGTAGGCTCGAGAAAGAATATTTTCCTTAAGCCGGTCATTCAAAGAAGGAAACTTCAAGGCCGAGGTCTCGTCTCGCCTGATCCCACCAACACCCACCTTCCTCCTCCTCCTCTCCTCCCCTTCCCCCCCCTCTCTTTCTCCCCCGTTCTTCTCTGATTCGATCATGTCTCTTCCTACGAAGGCAGCTCTTCGACCTTCCAAGTCTCAGCACAAGATTTTCGCTATCACGGATGTAGGGAAGCACGACAAGCTGGATGACATGTGGAGTACGTCCTCCTCCTCCTCCTGCTCTTCTCTTCCTTCGTTTCTTCTTTCGATGCTGACTTTGTTGCTCTCTTCTTCTACTAGTGAGTCACAACGGTCTCGTCTACGATGTCACCAAGTTTATCAACGATCATCCTGGTGAGTTTCTTGTGGCAGCTTCGATCCTTTTGCTGTCTTTCGTCCGAGCTCAAACCTCCTCCTTCGCTTGCTGACTCTTTCCCTCTCTCCCCCCCCCCTCGTCCGATCGAATCGCGTTCTCTCTTCCAGGAGGAGATGATGTTTTGATGCCCTTTGCTGGCAAGGACATCACCCTGGCCATGTCGGACGAAGATTCTCACGTTCACTCGAAGAGTGCTTACCAAATGATGAGCGAGGTCAGCCCGCTTCTCCTCCTTCCTTCTCTCCCTCTCTTCGTCTCACCCTTTTTTCCATTGGCTCAAATCACTGATCCTCTTCCCTCTCGCCCCCCCTCTCTCTCTCTATAGTTCGTCGTTGGTCGAGTCGTGATTGCCGATAAGATCGTGGACGACGGTGAGTTCCTTCGGTCCTTCGAGAGCGAGCTCAACTTCCTCCACCTTCCTTCGAGGCGAGGGAGAAAGCTCGACGAGCGAAAGCAACAACAATCGTTCGCTCCCTCATATCTCAACCTAGCTGACCTTGTCTCCCTCTTCCTCGCACGATCAGACTGGGAGGCTACTGAGGATTTCGTACGTTTCTCATTCGCTCTCCTTGTTTCTTCTGGACACTTCGCGTCTTTCCCTTCCTTCCTCCTCCCTCCCTCGACGCGGTCTGACCTTTGCTCCTTCTTCGCTTTTTCCCTCTTCTCTCTCGCCTAAACAGCATCCCGATGATACCGACGTGATGGCCGACTTCGAGAGGTGCGAGTTCATCGATCTCTCCCAACCCATGCTGCCTCAAATCCTTTGGGGGAACTTCTCGAAGGAGTTCTACCTCGAGCAGGTTCACCAGCCTCGTCACGTCACCTACTCAGCTCGGATGTTCCCTTATCCTTTCCTAGAGGTGAGTCTACTGCTTTCTTTCGTCCTTCCTCTCGATCTTCGTTTCCTCGTCATCCCAGCTTCGGTCTTTTGGGCTTCGTCGTCCGTCGCCCCCAACCGAACGCTAAATCCATCCTCCTCCCCTTCTCGTCTTCCCCTCCCATCAGGTCTTCACCCTCACCCAGTGGTACATCGTCCCTATAATCTGGGTCCCTATCTGGGTCACTCTCTTCATCACCTCCACCCTTCAATTCTCGCCACAAACCGTCAACATGACCGCGACCACTCTCCTCTCCACCGTCCTCTCTGGAAAGGCCGGCTCGATCCCCTTCCCTACCTCGCAAGCTCTCGCCAACACCGGAATGTGCTGGGCTATCGGATGCTTCCTCTGGACCCTCCTCGAGTACGGATTCCACAGGTTCCTCTTCCACGTCGATTACTACCTCCCAGACAACAACGTCGCTCTCTTGATTCACTTCACCGCGCACGGAGTTCACCATTTCCTGCCGATGGTGAGTCGCTGCTTCTTTCTTTTTCTTCGTCGATCAACTGCTCATCGAACTCGAAGCTCACTCTTCGTCTCGCTTTGCTTCTCGTTTCGTTCAGGACGGACTTCGACTCGTCATGCCTCCCGTGCTCTTCTTCATCCTTCAACTCCCCTTCACCAACCTCGCCCACGCCATCCTTCCTCACTCGGCAGCGAACGGAGTCATCTCTGGAGCCTTCACCTTCTACGTCTTCTACGATTGCATGCACTACGCGTGAGTCTTCTCGTTCTTTCTCGTCGTTGTTTCCTCTTCGGTTCGATTTCGACGCGTCGAATCGAACGAGAGCTGATTTTTTTCCTCCTTCGTTTTATCACCTTCTCTCCCATACAGTATGCATCACACTAAGCTTCCTGGTGAGCCTACATTAGTCTTCTGAGCTCGATTGAGCCTTCGAGATCTCGAACTCGACATGCTGACTCTTCATCCTTCCCCCTCTCCTCTCTTCTCAGCTTACCTCACGAAGATGAAGCAGTACCATCTTGCTCACCACTACAAGAACTTCGAGCTTGGTTTCGGTGTTACGAGTAAAATCTGTGAGTCTTCCTCTGCCGTTTTCGCTGGCTTCTGCGACGAAACTTTCCCGTTCGACGCGTCGAGCTGACTTTTCCTTCCTCCCTGCCTTCTCTTCTTCCAGGGGACGTCGTCTTCGGAACTGCTCTTGACAGTACGTCCTTCTTCTTCTTCTATATCTCTTCCCTTTTCACCCTCCAACCTCTCACTAACCTCCTCCTTTGTTCCTCACCCCCTCAGTGTCCAACACCAAAAAGTAAAACCCCAACGTCGTCGTCTCGTCCTCCTCGCTCCTCGCCTCCTTTCCCCTACGATATCCTCTTTTTGCTTGTCCATGTTTTGCATCCCTGTAACCTTCTTACACACCTACGCTACCATTTATCTTCCACAGAACCCCCGTTACCTACATGCTTTTGCTCTTTTCTCTCACGCAACCCAACCTAATTTCCTCAGCCCCTTCTCAACCCTACTTTACCTTCCTTCAAAACAACAAACCTTCGCTTCTCGCTCACTACACAGACTAGACTTCGCCTAATAGACTCGCTCTCGTTCGCTGTTTCATCTCTTTCCCTGACTTCGTTTCTCGGTTCGGCTCGACGCTTGATGCGTTTTTGCTTGGATGCAAACTATGATACGCTTTTTTTCTCATTAGAAATGTTCGGCTGATGGGACGGTGTGAGAAGGAAGCAAGGGAGAGAGGGAGGGAGGGTTGTCAAGGCGGTGAAAAAACGAAGGAGCAGTGATGGAGAAGGGGAGCGAGGGAGGTTGGTCAGGTACGGCACCGACGCTTCGTAGGTCTCTTCATTCCTTCAGAAGCACATCTGACCAAGAAATGACCTTATTCTCTTCCTCATCGATGACTCCGAGTGGTCAGTCTAGCTCTCCCGACGAAAAGACGAGCCAAGCTGGAAGACGTGGATCGAGCTGAACTTTGCCTTTTCTTCTCTTCCTCCCAGGGCCTCCGGTCTTCAAGCTCGATTCGGATGGCTTTTCAACCAATCCATGCTCGGATGAAAAAAGCGAGAGATCGACCGAGGGGAGAGATCAAAAACCAACATGAGCAAGAACGCGTCGAGCACGACGAAAAACGACCTGATCGAATGAAGAACGCAAGCCAAAGAAAGAGAAAGAGAGACAGAGAAAACGAACTAAGAAAAGAAGGTGGAAGTAACGAGCGGGACTTTAAAAGAGAGAGTATAGAGACCGTCGAAAGGTGGATGAGGGCAGGACTCGGAAGCGCGCAAACGAACGAAGAGAAGGAAACCCGAATCGTGAAAGAGAGGTAGACTTGATGATGGTAGAAGTTTGAGGGAGAGACTAGTGGGCAGAGATTGATGGGGAGGGCAGGGGTTGGCAGTGATCGGGTGGTTGGGTGGGACGCGACGGGAAGACTAGACGAATCCTGATCCACCTCGTTTGGCGTCGATCTTCCTGAAGCGGACGAGGAGGTTCCTCTATAGCGTAAGAAGGGAGTATAAGTCAGTCTACTGAGAAAACAGGGGACTGAAGAGTCGAAGGAAAGGGGAGAGCGACGAGAGAACGAACCTCGTTGATCAAACACGTCGTGGCGAGACCGTACAAGATCAGGATCACGACGTAGCCGTACATGGACCTACCATCGCAGAGCCAGATTTTGAATCAGTACGGAAGTGAGCGAAGAAACGACGAGAAGGAGCAAGAAGAACTCACGAGAAGGTCTGTTCGAGGGTCGGGTCCGTGAACTGAACGATGCTCGCAACGCAACCCGTTTGGTTGGCAGCGAAGACGGCGTCGTTGCAGAAGGGAGTGATGGTAGCTGTGGTCAGATCGTGAGGAATGAAGAGGCCTGCGGCTGTTCCGTTCCAGTAGCCGCAGCACGAGAACTTCGATATGAGAAGAGGGAGGGGAGGAGGAGGTGGAGAGGAGAGGGAAGCGAGACGCGGAGTCAGTTCAAGCGCGACGAAGAGCTTTCCACCTTCCTCCTCTGCTCCCGTTTCAACCAGCTGGAAGAATGGACCCAACACAACTTCTCCTTGAAGAAGGAGAGACCGGCTCACCATGTTCTCAATCCCAACCCTCTCCGGATCCGTGAACCCCGACCAACTGACTGCAAATTCGTCTCTCTGGCAGAGAGAGTAGAACCAGACGATAGATCCAACGACGGTCGCTGCGATGATGTCTCCTACGACTGCCCAGTTGAGGAAGATGAGAAGCGAGTTGTTGTTGGGCGACTGGAGGATGGAAGGGACGGCAAAGAAGGAGGTGAGGACGAGGAGGATTCCGAGAGCGAGACCGGCTGCGAGAAGGGGAAGGAGAGGAGAAAGGTCAGTTTTTTCTTGAATCCAGCGCAAGGAGATAGTATAGTACAGTCTAAAAGTATCTAAAGAGCGTAGAGAGTGGAGGGAAGGATATAACGACGGGGAGAGCAACGGACCTCGGGCGAAGGGGGAAACGGTCGAGCTCACCATTTAGTTCCATCGTAGAGATGACCATGTTGAGCAAAGTATCCTGCTTTCTCCATACGAAGGAGAAGGCGATAGTGAGTGCTCCTGCTGCCAGGAGGCATACGTTGAGAAGGGACCAGATGATGGTGAGTTTCTTGATCATGGCGAAGGAGAGGAGTTTATTTCGGTGAGGGGGAAAAGGCCGGCTTTTCTGAGAGGTAGAGGGTCGTAGAGAGGCGGGATTACGGGTAGGAGGGAAGAAGAGAACGACCAGCGTCGAAGGGGAAAGAACCGAGTACTAGGGAAAGAGGGCTGGGATGGTGGTTGGGCGGAGGGAAGAGGAGGAGCAGGGGAAGGGAGGGTCGTTTGAGGTCACGATAGGGGTCGAGTGGATTCGAAGTGCCTCGACGACGGGAGTTCAAGAAAAGATCAGCAAACAGGGTATGGAGGTCGTCGAGAGGAAAGCCTCGGAGAAAAGGAAGTTCTCTTTAGAGAGAAATGCAGTTGAGGAGAAGGGGAGGAAAGGTCGGTGAAAGGTCCAGCTCGTCGTCGTCGAGCTCGACGCGTTGGGATTTGTCCTGGAAAGAACATTTTCTCACGAGATTCATATCGGAGTGAAAAAAAAGTCCCTTTCGGCTCTTCGCACTCTTCCTCTTCAGTTTTTCTCACTGTCAAAGTCAAACCCGCAGTCGACAAACTTCGAAGGAGAGCGACCTCGACTTGCTCTCGAAGTTGACCTCAAACTCCTTCCTTCAACAAAACAGACAGACATGGGAAAGTTCAGAGTGAGTGACCCATTCTCTTCATCTCTCTTAGAGAGTCTCTCGCTGACCCACTCTTTGTCCTCACTCTCCTACAGAAAGGAAAGAGCAAAGCCAACAGCACCAAACGAGCTGGAGCTGGAGAGGACGAGTCCAAAGCCGGACCTGGTCGAGTGGATCCTACAGGAATTCGAGGGTCTTGGGAGGACATCCAGACCGAAAACCCCATCTTCGAGAAGTACTACAAGGTGAGTTTGATTCTGAAAGTGGGAGACGGAGCTTTTGAGAGAGCTCAAGAAGGGAAGCTCGTTTTGAGCCGAAGCTCACCCTCCTTCCTTCCTCCTCTTCGACTCGATCCCATGTAGGCCCAGAAGATCATCTCCGAGGAAGACTGGCCCATCTTCATGGCCAAGCTCAAGGTCGCTTTGCCCACTACTTTCAGGTTCACTGGGTCTAGATCGAAAGTCTCCTCCTTTCTCCTTCTTTTGAGCTCGAGCTCAACTTTCTCCCTTCCTCCCTTCCTCCGTCCGTGGACTAATATTCGGCCCCTTTGTTTCGTTTCTACAGCACTGCTCAAGACCTGAACGACCATCTTGTCTCCCACTATGTCCCTGATCTCAACGAGGTTTCTCTCGAGGGTGTCAAACAGCCTCCTCCTTCTCAGCTGCCTTGGTTCGTTCAACCCCCCGTCGACCTTTTCTTCCGCCCAACGAAGCTGACTCTCCTTTGAATCGCCGCTCACAGGTACCCCAACGGTTTCGGATGGCAGATCAACGTTGGAAAGCACGTCATCAGGAAGAGTCCCGAGTACAAGAAGCTCCAGCAGTTCTTGGTTTACGAGACTGAGGTCGTGAGTCTCTTCTTCTCTCGCCCTGCGCGTCTACAGCGACACTAGAGCTATGCTGACACCCTCGCCACAATGTCTACAAACAGGGTAACTTGTCTCGACAAGAGGCCGTGTCCATGATCCCTCCTCTTCTCCTCGAAGTCGAGCCTCATCACCTCGTTCGTTCCTTCCCATTTCCCTCTTTCCTCCCTTCTCCTCCTACTCACCTACGGATTTTCTCGACTCCTCGTCTCATACCAGGTCCTCGACATGTGTGCCGCTCCCGGATCCAAGACCGCTCAACTCCTCGAAGCTCTTCACGCTTCCTCTTCCTCCGCGACCAACGCCACTCCTCCCTCCGGCCTCGTCGTCGCCAACGACTCAGATCTCAAGCGAAGTCAGCTTCTCGTTCACCAGAGCTCTAGGCTGCCTAGCGCGAACGTCATTGTTACCAACTTGGATGCTTCGAGAGTGAGTTGAAACGTGGTGCAGGAGAAAGGGCGACGTTCGGACGAACTCTGACGCGTCTTCGTTTCGATCGTGTCTTGCAGTTCCCCAAGATCTCGCTCGGACCTAACGGCGAGCAGAAGTACGGTCAGAAGAGCTTGCAGTTCGATCGAATCCTGTGTGATGTCCCGTATGTTCTTTCTTCTCTCTCCTCGTCTTCGTTCTCGATCATCCCAAACTCACCGCTCCTTCTCTTCTTCGCTCAGCTGCTCCGGAGATGGAACCATGAGAAAGAACGCTCAGATCTGGAACAAGTGGATGGTCGGAGATGCCAACGGACTTCACTCGTGAGCCCATCTCCCTCTGTCTCTGCGTCGATTAGGGAAAGACGCGCTCTGACAACCACACGCGTTCCTCTTCGACAGCCTTCAACTCCGAATCCTCCTTCGAGGTATGGACCTCCTCAAGCCCGGAGGACGACTCGTCTACTCTACTTGCTCTTTCAACCCTACCGAGAACGAATCCGTCGTGGCTGCTGCTTTGAGGAAGAACAAGGGTCGGTCGCACTTCCCTACCCGACTCTCTTCCGTTCTCTCCGTCTTTTCATTCCACTGACGTCGTACTCTTCGCCTTTCTTCGATCTTCGCCCCACTTAGCCTTCAAAATCGTCGATGCCTCCGCCTCCCTTCCCAACCTCGTCCGAGCCAAGGGCCTGACCACCTGGAAAGCCGCCGTCGGGAAGGACTGCTTGCTCTACGATACCTACGAGGAGTTCTGTGCCGCCGAGGAAACGACCGAGGAGATTAAGGAGAGGAACCACGAGACTATGTGGCCTAAGGGAGACGAGGTTGAGCTTGGGTTGGAGAAGTGGTGAGTCGTCGTGTCGCCGTTTCGAAATTGCGTTCGTTCGTACTCAAAGAAGCTGATCCACAGTTATCCTCGTTCTTTCGATAGCCTCCGGCTATACCCTCACCTTCAGGATACTGGAGGGTTCTTCGTGACTGTTTTGGAGAAGGCTTTGGAGGAGGTGAAGGGAGACGAGAAGGATCAGGTCGTCGTACCCGAGCCTGCGTGAGTTCCCTCTCTCTTTCTACATATTCTCGTTCTCTCGCAACTCCTCTCTGACGCCTTTGATCTCCTTTATCACACTAGAGCCACCGCCGTCGTCGACTCCATTGCCAGCACCGAGCCTGGATCCACCGGAGCTCCTTCTGGGGAGCCCATCGAGTTCGTTCTTCCCTCTTTCTCCCTCCCTCGTCTCCAACTTCCCTTCCCGTCCTTTCAGTCTAACCCATCTATCTATGTTCATTTCTTTTCCTCTTCAGATCCACCACCACCGCCACCACTTCCCTCGCCGGCTCGAAACGAGTCGCCTCTCCCTCCCTCGACGCGTCTCCCTCCGCCGGCCAGTCCGCTCCCAAGAAGGCTCGCTCAGACGTCGCCACCGGTGCTGCCCCCGTTCCTACTCCCAAGGTCATCATCGGAGCCAACATGAACGAGATCAAACCCAACGGGAAGCCCGATGGAAGCTTCAAGGAGAAGCCATACGTGTTTATGGACGCTGAGGGAGGTGAACTGAATACTGCCATGTGAGTAGCTCTATCGAGTTGTGAAGAGGGCTGCTGGGTCATGAGGAGGATGAAAGGTGAAGTGGAGAGCTGACTGCTTCCTTCCTCCTTCTCCGCGTTGCCAGTGAGCACTTCGGTCTTAAGTCGACCTTCTCACCTGGAAACCTCTACGTTAGGAACGAAACCGGAGAGGCTCTGAGGTCTGTATACTACACCAGTGATCTGATCAAGGTGAGCTCGCAGCCAACTTCTTTTCTCCTCCTTTTTCTCGCTGTTCTTCGTTTCTTTCGCTGACCTCTGCCTTTTCCTTTTTCGTCGTCTTCGTCTCCAGACCATTATCAAATCCAACGAATACACTCGGCTCCGACTCGTTTCCGCCGGAGTCAAGCTCTTCGCTCACCAGGACTCGCCAGGAGACGAGGTCAAGTGCAAATGGCGAGCTTGCGCCGAAGGACTTGAGATCCTCCTTCCTTTCCTCGGAGAGGGAAAGACCCTCAAGGCCGGTCTGAATGACCTGAAGATCCTGATGGAGAGTCACTACCCTATGGTGAGCCTCTCGAGTTCTCTTTGGCGGGAGGAAAGGAGGTCGCGTCGAGCTTTCGAGTCGAATCGAACTGACTCCTTCCTTGTCCCGTTTGTTCTCGCAGATTGATCGATTCGAGGACCCGACCAAGTCTCTCTTGACCTCCATTCCCATCGGGAGCTACATCGTCGAGATCCAAGCTGGAGAATACGAGGATGCTGTGTTCGTGCTTCGTTCCATTCCTCGGCTCTCTCTTGCGCTTCTTGCCTTCGCTGACCTCTTCCCACTCCTACTTTCAGCCTCAAGCAAAACCTCATCGTTCCAGTCTGGCGAGCAAAGAGCTCTATGTCTCTCATGATCGCAAAAGCTGAGAAGAGGTTCGTCCATCTCTCTCTTTCTCTCCCTTCTCGTCGTCGTCGCGTCGAACTGACTTCCGTCGCTTCGTTCCGTTGCTCAGTGCTCTTTCGAGTCGAGTGTGGGGTCGCAACATCGTCACTGAGCCTCCTAAGGTTCAGCACGGAGTGAGCTTCTCTGCTGCTGCGAAGGCTAAGGCTTTGGCTGAGGAGGAGGAGGACGCTGCCAACAAGACGGTCGACGTTGAGGGTGAGGCTGAGGCCGAGGGAGAGGAGGTCGTTGCTGCTTGATCTAGTCTAGAGGGAACGAGGTATCACTGTTCTTTTCTGAAGGGTCATGTCATGATCTGTTGTACAAAAGAGTTGAGACGTGAAGTTTGTGCAAAGGTGGGCGAGAGAAAGATCGTTGAAGCGAGAGATAAACAGAGTCGAGGGACAAAAACGAGGCGAAGCGGCAAAGCGAAGTAGAGAAAAGAAGAGAAAGCTTACAACCCGGTGAGCAGCTCCTTGGTGTATGGGTTCTCCTCTATTCTCTCCTTGAACTCGGCAGCAACCTCCCTCAGCACCTTCATCTCCTCGTCCTTCGAAGCCTTCATCACCTCGTCGCCGTCCCCTCCCTCGGCGGCTGAAGAGGGAAGTCGAGCGGCCCAGGTGGCTAGGAACTCGTCGACCAATTTAGTTCCAGCCTCCGTATCCTCTCGAGAGTGCTTGTTGAAGCCGGAAGAGGTAGTTGCGTCCTCTGAAGAAGAGGAAGATGGAGAGGGGAGGAGACGGAAGTCAGCGTTCGAGACCTCTGGGATCTGGGTGGCAAGAAACGGGACCGAGACTGACCTCCGAAGTCCTCGAGCTCATCGGCTTTTCGTTTGGCGAGCTGAAGGAAGGAACCGAGATTGAAGACGCGGCGTCAGTTTCGGAAGTCGTCAATCGATGGAACGCGGCGAAGGCAGGGAAAGAACAAACCTTGACGACGCTCTCCGGGAAGTTTGCCAGCTCAGCGACGCAGATACCGTAACTCTGTCCGCTCACTCCTGTGGGAAAACGAGGGAGAAGGAGAGAAAGGTAAGCGTTCGCCAGCCAAAGCTCGAGCTTGTCGAGGCGAAACAAAGGAAACAAGAGACGAACCAGGCTCGACCTTGTACAGCAGGGTGATGTCTCGATCCTGAGTTCCGGTTCCACGAGGAGTGACGAGAGCCTTGACTTGGAGGTTTCGAACGTTGTCGTTTTGTTGGGAGAGGGTCGTGAGTTCGTGGAAATGGGTTGCGAAGAGAGTGAAGGCTCGGATCTCCTTGACGATGTATCTGCGGCGAAGGTGGAGGTGTGAAGAGGAAGAGAGGTGTGTCAGTGAACGGTCGTCGGAGGAGAAAAGGAGGGGAATAGATTGAGTCAAAGGGAAAGAAGAGGAAAGGCGACTCGAAACTCACTCGCTGATTGCCCAAGCGAGTCCGAAACCATCGTAGGTTGACGTTCCTCGACCTAGCTCGTCGATGATGATCAGAGAGTCTTTCGTCGCCGACTGATGCCGCAAAGAAAAGCAGAAAAGAGTCAGCACACTCGTCGTCGACGCGTCGTCCGTTGGTTCACCTCAAACGACGAAAGTAGAGACCCGATCTCACCCTCAAGATCGTAGCAGTCTCCAGCATCTCAGCCATGAACGTCGACACTCCTTTCAGCTGACTGTCTCCAGCACCGACTCGAGCGAGGATGCAGTCGAAGATGGGGAGTTGAGCTTCCGTCGCTGGGACGAAGCATCCGACCTGAGCCATGAGAGCGATGACCCCGATCTGTAGAGACAGAGAAAGACGCATCAGTAGTGCAAAAATACGATCTTAAACGAGAGAGAAGGGATAGTACGAACCTGTCGGATGTAGGTCGATTTTCCTCCCATGTTGGGTCCGGTGATGATCTGGAACTCTCCCTTGTCTGCTCGACGAACGAAGGGACAACAAATCAGAACGAGGACGCTGGTGAGAACGAAGGAAAGAAAGTGTACCTCTGCAAAGCTCGACGTCGTTGGCGATGAAGGTGATGTCGTCCTGGACTTCGAGGCAAGGGTGACGCGACTCCTTGAGGATGAGATCTCCTCCTCCTTTGGCGAAGACTTTGGGCTTGACGTAGGGAGTGGGAGCGTTGACGGAGATGTCGGCGAAGCTGATGAAACGAGAAAGAGAAGCGTCAGGTCGGCGAGAAGGAGAGTGCAGAGCGAGAGGAGGGGAGAAAGGACGGACCTGATGATCACATCGAGTTTGGCGATCACGGTATCGAGAGTCTCGAGAACGGGGATGTAGGAAGCTGCAAAAAAGCAAGGAGAATGAGCCCGAGTTTGAAATGGGTCCAAGCGGAGAACGGAGACTGACCAGCGATCTCGACAACCTCCTTGACCAAATTCGACTGAGTGTTCTCGTACTTCTTCTGGAACTCGGCATAGTTCGACGAATGCTCCTTCAACGTCGGGGTAGTGAAGTACGTTCCAGCCTTCTGAGTTCCAAGCTCATGGAAACCCTTCTTCCCTCGAATCGTCGACGCTTCCTGCAAGATAGAAATCGAAAAACGCGTCAGAACTCGTCCCTCCACGTCTCATCCTCCCACTTCGAAGCCATAACAGGGACGAGATCCTTACAGCCTTCGTAACCCTCAAACAGTACCCGTAAACTTGCTGGTTCTCCAAATGAAGCTTCTTCTCGGTATCCAACTCGAGCACTCGACCGACTCGTTGATGCTCGTCGTCCAGTCCATCTCGAGCCTCGATGAGCTGCTCCTTGATGTTTTGAAGGTTCTCGTCAAAGTCGGGCTTGATGACGTAGTTGTGGGAGGACATCTCGTCGAGATCAATGGTCTGTTCGACGAGTTCTTGGAGGCCGACGAGGGCTTCCGAGTACTCCTGCGAAAGGACGAAGGGAGAAGTCAGTCGTCGAGTCAATGAGACGAGGGAAAGAGACGAAACGAACCTTGAGCTCGGTGAGGAAGACTTCTTCGATGGTAGCTTGGTACTCGGGGTTCGATAGCTCGGTTGCCTCGAGTTGAGCGATGAGACCGGGTAGCTGCAGAAGGGGAAGAGAGGTCAGTTCGGGCGAACGAGAACAACTCGACGAAACGGTCGACGACTCACTCGCAGAACGGCCTGATAGATCTTAACGACATCCTCGAGAGAAGCCAGTCGTTTTTGAAGTCGTTTGCTGATTCTCGAGAGATCGGGGATCTGTTTGAGGAAGTCGGTCTGTCGAAAGAGAGAAAGGGGTGAGTTCGAGCGAGGTCAGAGAAAAGTGGTTTGAGGGATTGACTGACCTGCAGCGTCCTTCTCGTATCCGAGTCCTCCACGAACACTTCGACGAGGTTCTGTCGTTTCTCTGACAACAGCGAAGAAAAGATAGAGGGTGAGCGTCGTTCTTCGTCCGTTTGAAGCTCGCTGCAACTCACCAATCTCGTGCAGGTTGATCAACGGCTGCTTCAACCAGATACCGAGCAACCTCTGTCCCTGAGGCGTCTTGCATCGGTTGAGAAGTCCCAGGAGACTGCTGTTCTTCCCTCCGAGATCGTTGGGATTGGGAAGAAGGTTGAGGGCGGAGAGAGCGGACGCGTCGAGTTTCATGTGTTGTGAGAGGTCGTGGGTTCGAAGAGAGAAGACGGCGTGGTTGGTAGGATCGGTGAGGAGTGCGAGGTTGGAGATGATGGCCGAGAGGGAGCAAAGAGCGATGGGGAGGCCGAGTTCGGCTGGTCGAGAAAAGAGGACAGACAGGTCAGGTTCGAGAGACGAGGGGAGGAGGAAGAGAGAGGATGGACGAACGAAGAGACTGGACCGTGTATTTGGAAGTGAGGAGTCGGTTGAGATCTTGCTCGATGTTCTTAGAGTTGAAGTAGGCTGAGAAGAGAAGGCGGGGGTCAGTCCATAGCGTCGTGAAAGGAAGAGAGGCTCCGACTCACAGCTCTTGATCTCGGTCAGGATCACACCACATCGTTCGAGCATCGTCCTGATCTTGGCGAGATCGTAGTCCGTATGTTTCTCGTCCGACTGAATGACGCACTCCTTGACGCTGAGTTGGATGATGAGACTCTGCGAGAGGCAAAGAGACGAGGTGAGTTGTGTGAAGGGAAAGGAGAGGAGACGAGGAACGCGACGAACCTCCGTGTTCGAGAACAGATCGTTATCGGCGAACTCAGCGACACCTAGAGACCTCGAAGTCTGATCTGCGAAGGCGGCTCCGACTGTTCGACTTCCGTCCTTGGTGGCGACCTTGAGGGACATGACGATCTGGAGGAACGACGACGAGGTGAGCTTCGATGCGGCCTCCCTCTCTTCAACGAAGAAAGAAAACCAAACGAACTGGTGAGGAGAGAAGATCGTGACTGGTGAAGAGCAGATCCTCCAGAGCCGAGATGTTTCCAGGAGAAGCCTATGACACAAACAGCCAAGGTCAGCAGGAAAAGGATAGTAGGAGGAGGAGTTGGACCTCGAGCTCAAGGGAAGGAGGATGCTGACCTGACGACTCAACGACCAGCCCTGTCCGTTCTTGCTGTTTCCCTCCTGAGAGTAGATCTGTACAGACAAGAAAATGCGTTGAAGCGTCAGCATTGCAGCATCGAGAAGGAGGAAGCAGCTCGGGAGAGGTGGGAAGGAAGGGGATCCTCGATGAGCTCAAGCTCCTCCTCTCTTTCCCTCCCTCCTTTCATGATCTTCAACCAGGCAGAGAACGCTCTCTCTTGGGGGATACGCTCAAAGCGAGCCCCTCTCCATATCCAAGCTCTCGGCTCTTCCCTCCAAGCTCCCAGCCTCCCCCCCAAGCTCGAGCAACTTGAAGCGCGTTGAGCTCTCCACCTCCCTTCCTTCCCATCCACCTCTCTCCCTTCCCCATCTCCTTCGAACCCCAGAACTGTTCCACTCACTTCAATTCTCATCTGTCTCGCCGTCAAAGCCTCCCTCAAGAATCCCTTTGCTGCGTTCATGTTGAGGGTGATAGAGGGCAACCCAGAAGGCCACGCCTTCGTCTTGCCTCCCAAGAACTTGATCGCGTTCGTAGTGTTGTAGACGATAGTAGCGACTAAGACAGCGTCGGCACCATGGAGAGAGTAGTAGGCCTGGTTTTAAAAGGGGGGTGGAGAAGGGTGAGCTGAGGAGAGTAGAGCGAGGTGGAAGGAGGGAGGAGGGAGGGAGGGGACGAACGGGTCGTTCAAAGAGTCGGATCGTTCCTTCTGGCACCTACAGGGCAAGAAAGTGAGCTCAATGAGAACAGAGGAGAGGTAGGGTATGCCTGCTTACTTTAGGCAGTCGACTGAAGAAGGAGCAGAACCCTACTTCGGCGGCGTTGTCTGCAAAGGAAAAGGGAAGGAGGGAGGAAGGAAAGATGAGCTTCGACGATTCCTTCCCTTCTCTTCCCTTCTAGGGTGCCAGTCTCACCCATGTCGAGTTGAGGCTTCTCTCCCCCGGGATTCTTGCCATACTGGATGTTGAATGCCATCGTGAACCGAGAGAAGAGAAAGGGAAGGGGGGAAGAAGGGAGGGAGGGAAGGGAGGCGAGGTGGAAGTTGGAGGGAGAAGGACGCGACGTGATCGATGAAGCGAGCGGCCGTTTTCGTTTGATTTTCCTCGTGAGGGGAGCTCCAGAAGAGCTTTTCTTCTGCTGGAAGGGCTGCTTACGAGCTGGCAGCTCCGGAATGTGTTCAACGAAACTTAAAGATCTCGCTTGCTGACTTCCCTTCGCCCTTCACGACGCGTCGTCTTCGTGTTTGCGGTCTGTTTCGTTTCTACCTGGGAACTTCGAGGATCCTGGTTGAATTGATGATGTGCTTACTGCCGAGGTTCCCGACGATCTTGGACTAGGAGTGGGAATCGGAGCCGTCGACTCCCTTCGTCTCCAGTCCCTCGAAGCCAAACTCGACCAAATCCTCCTCGCTTTACGAAGCCACCCAGCAACCTTCCCTCTGATCATCGTCGGCAACGGATCCCACATTGAAGAGGAGAGCCTTCTCGGGAGTCACAGGGTTCTCATTGAGGAGCCTGCTTCTTTCACACTAGCCTTTTCTCGTCCGACGCGTCTCGGCGTTGTGCTTTCTCTCTTCCTCTACCTACCTTAATTCGTCGTATCTCTTCAGTCTGGCTCTTTAGCTCTATCTTACAACACCTTAATCTTAATGCCGTTGCGTCAGTCACTTCTCGAAGCACGGTCATGATCAAAGAAACCCAAACGAGACGAAAAGAGAAGAAACGCCGGATGGAAAGGTATGAAATCGTAAAGGGAGGGAGAAAGAAGGATGCAGACGTCTTTATCTATCCTTCTGTATGGATAGAGAGAGCCTCTACTGAGGAAGCATAGCGTTGTCATGGAAGAACTGATCGAGAGGGGTGGGAGAGTGAAGAAGGGAGGTCAGTCGAAGCGGCGGGACGGGACAGAGGAGGACGAAAAGCGACGTGCCTTTGGGATCATGAACGCAGAATCCTTCGGAGTTCGCTTCATAGTCTCGAAATCAACGTGAACGCATCCGAATCGAGCTTGGAGACCGGAGGCCCTGGGAGGAAAAAAAGAAAAGGCAAAGTCCAGCTCGATCCACGTCTTCGAGCTTGGCTCGTCTTTTCGTCACTCACCACTCGAAGTTATCCAGCATCGACCAAGCGAAGTAGGAGTGAACGGGAATCTTGTCGATGACCACGGCGTCTCGAAGAGCGGCGAGTTGGCCTTGGAAGTACTGGACTCTCGACGCGTCGTCTTGACGAAGGAAAGAAGAAGAAGGGAACGTTAGTCCTGTTCGAGCCTAGTCGTCTCGAGTGAATCGAACGGTAGACTCACGGACGCTATAAAGAGGAGCGATCGGGAGAACGGAGCTGTCAGTTCCGGTAGTTCGAGAGCTTTTGCGAAAGCAAGCAAAAATACAACGAGCTCACGCTTCCTCTCCGGTCAAATCGTTCTCGTTCATGATGGCCCATCCCTGATGAAGAAAAAAAGGTCAGCGTAGAAGACGGAGGATAAATTCAGCAGCGTGGGTCCCACGTTCTCGCTGCGAACGGAAAGAAGAAAAGCAAACGTCTCAGTCTGTTGAAAAGCAAAGAGGACACAGGAGAGCTCGACTCACGTCATGTAGATTGGAGTCTTGTATCGATCGTAGAGGTAGTTGAGAAGCTTCCTGAGTCCCCAAGGTACGTCCTGAAGCCAGTCCATGTGAGCTAGGAGAGTGAAGGGGAAAGAGGAGGGAAAGGAACGCGTCAGGGATCTCCTCGAGCCGAGACGCGTCGTTCGAGATGAAAACTCACATTGCTGCCCGAGCTCTCCAGACCCATCAGGCTTGACGAAAGTCAGAGTGGTACAGCCTTGGTACTCGTCGTCTCCTCCGGCTTTAATGAGGTTGGTGGTGTAGGTGTTGCTGAGAAAGAGGAACCAGGGTCGAGTCAGCGAAAGAATTTCGACGCGTCTCGTTCTCGTTTTCATCTCCTTCCTCCCCTCCAACGGAGAACACGGGGAGAAGCAGAACAGTACTCACCATCCGTAGAACTCAGAAGAGCCGTGAACTATCTTGATCTCCTCCTCGGAAAACTTGGGAAGTCGTTCCCCGAGACGATCAATCATCGACTGGGGGTAGCGTCCCAGGTAGATAGGATCGGCGAACCATCCAATTGCAACTGCATTTCATTCCATCATTTGAATCAACGAGGATGTCAGTGATAAAGCGTTGAGTTGAGAAGAGCGGAAGAAGAAGACAAAGAAGTGAGACGCGTCGACTCACCATCGTGCTTATCCTGAGCGGCCTTGATGTCTGATCGAACGGAAATTTGCCGCATGTCAGAAGTACTCTAGAGAGTGTAGTGTAGAATCGAAATTACCCTCAGGCGTATCCGAGAAAGGTTCGGCCCAATCGCCATTGAGTGTGATTCCGATGACTCCTTGCTGGGTGGGTTTGAAGTCCTTCCTGTACATCCGAGCGGCGTATCCGTGAGCTAGAATGACGCTATGACCTACGATCCAAGGTTCGGTGTCTGGAGGAGCCGGATCCAGAGTCAGGACGAAGTGAAGAGGCGACGTGCGACGAAACAAAAACGAGAGATCTCACCCGACTTGTGTCCAGGAGCGAAAGCTCCGATTCCGTGGCCCAGAACGGCAACACACCAAGGCTCGTTGAAAGTGAGCCAATGCTTGACTCGGTCTCCGAAACGTGAGAAGCAGAGGCGAGCGTAGTTGAGGAAGTCGGGGACGATGTTGTCCTTCGAGAGCCATCCTCCGTATCGGTCGTCCAACTCGGCAGGAAGATCCCAGTGGTACTGAAGAGAAAGAGTCAAGATTAGAAGAAGGTTAAGGAAGGAAAGGAGGGAGAGGGGGGGAAGGGAGGAAGGAGAGACTCACGAGAGTCTGTTTCAACGACGCGTCGAAAAAGGGAGAGGGTCAGTTCCGGAACTTCGAACTGGACAGGAAGCTACGATACGTACAGCGAAGGGAGTGATTCCAGAAGCGAGACACTCATCGATGAGATCGTTGTAGAACTGAAAAGCAGAACCCAAGGTCAGCGCAAGAGCTCGACGAAGAAAAGGGACGAGCGACGACGACGCACCTTGATCCCTTTCTCAGAAACAGGATCTTCAGCTCCTCCTTTAGGGATCAATCGAGACCACGAGAAAGAGAACCTGTAAGAGTTGACTCCCAACTTCTTCATGACTGAGGCAAGGGAGGGAAGGGTAGTTAGAGCTCGGAGAAACGAACGAAGAGCGGGGAAAGAAGGGAAAGAAAAGGAGGGGGCGACGAGAGACGAACGAGCGATGTCCTCTCGGAAAAGTCTGTAGTGATCAGTCGTTCGAGCTACCGAAGATCCGTCGATGATGGTGCCTGGTTGTTCGCAGAATCGATCCCAGTTCTGAGAGAAAGGAAGGGAGTGCAAAGGTCAGTCTTCATCTCGAAGGAAAGACGAGGAGGAATCACCGAGCTCGCAAAGTGAGCTCGACGACGGCAGCTCTCTCACCGAAGGCCCTCGTCCCCCTTCAGTAGGGGAACTCTCGATTTGAGCTCTGCAGGAAGAAAAAAAATGTGAAGGTCAGCTTCTATGTAGACGTGCTTCTGAAGGAAGGAAGAGACCTACGAAGCGGTCGCAAAACCGAACAAGAAGTCGGGAGGAAAGGCAGGGACGCTGTCTTCGAACTTGGAGCCAGGAGCGACTCCAAGAGGAGTAGGTTTCGGGTGGGAAGAGCCGTTGGTGGTCATCTAGAAGAGTGCTGAGCTGTAGGAGATGGGGTAATGGTGATGGTTGTGGGTGGGGGTGCGAGAAGAACGACGCAAAGGGAACGCTCGTGAGAGGGAAGGCGGACAATCCCCGGCGCTGCTCAGTGAACTGGGTAAGGGCCTCGCGAAGCCTGGAGCGGAGCTAGGCTCATCGCAAGATTTTTCAAACGTATGCGCGGCAAAAGTTAGGTCGTAAACGAGGCAGAACGAGAAAAAGCGGAGCTACGAAGGAGAAATGACACGTCGGCAAATAAATAAGCTAGAGCACGCGGAGAAAGCAGCTCAGAGCTTCCCTCCCACTCCCGTTACACCGTTCTGCTCGTTCTGATCTGCTCCCGACAACTCTCCGTTCTCGAATCGGTCGCTCGCCGTATCGTCTCCGAAGTTGAACGATCTCCCTTCCTCCAGATGTCGAACAGCAGGCTCCTCCGAGATGCTGTCCCTTCCGAGGAACGTTCGTCGAGCCGAGATTGAAGGGTTGAGGCTCTCAAGGATGAGGTCGATCTTCCTTTCGAGGTCGCTGAGATGAGACGCGTTCTCTTCCTTCAACTCAAAGACGGCGGTTCCTCGAACTGGCTCGGTGAGTAAGTCGGCTAGTCCTGGACCCTATAATAAGAAGGATGAATGAATGTAGACCGGTAGGAGTCAGAAAAGCGAGGAAAGATGAGATGGAGAGAACGGAAACGAACCTGAAGAGGAGCAGACTCGTTTTGATTTGGAAGGTTGGTTGTGGATCCTGCTCCTCCTCCACCAACGGTGTTGAGAATACTGCTAGACACCCTGGAGACGAGTCCAGCTGCAGAAAAATGAACAGCCGTCAATTTGATGGCTTCTCTGGAGGAAGAAGAGAGACGTCGATCTCGATGCGAGACTCACGTTTCGAGTGCTTGGGTCTCTCGCCCATCTCCAGTTGGCCAGAGGGAGTTCCAGCTCGAGCAGTGGAAGGAAGCATAGGCTCGTCGGCGGCGTCTTGATCGGCGTTGACGGTTTCGTACTGTGAAGGAGAAAAGAGTGATGAGAAGAAAGATCAGTCTCGACGACGGGAGGATCGGGGAACGAAGAGGCTGTCGTTGTTAGAAGGAAGACGAACCTGCATGAACTTGATGAACTTGTAGAATCCCTGGAGAGCCAGCAAAGAGGACGAAGTCAGTTCGTTTCTGCGGGGAACGACGAAAACGAGAGACGCGACGGACGGCAGCGAGGCATGCACCGAGAGCGGGTCCGAGCCTATGGTTTGAGAAGGAGGAGTCATACATTAGTAGAGGCGAGGCACGTCATGTCTCAGAGCTGATACTGGGACTCGCCAGTAGATCCAGTGGTACGGTGACTGTAGGAAGAATGGGGAAGCAAAGGGAGGAAGAGGTCAGATCGGCGTCGGATTGATCGCGCTACAAAGATCCGAGAACAAGGTCTTGACTTACGAATTGTCTGAGAACGACGTCCGGTCCAAAAGAGCGAGCCTGTGATGTAGTCGGGGGCGTCAACAAAGGAGACAAACAGCGACATGGGACTCGACGCGTTCGACGTCGACTCGAAACGAACTGGGTTCAAAGATCCTCCAGTGTAGTAGACGCCGACAAGCTCAGCGATGAAAAGAGCAAGTCCAATTCCTATTGGGGCTAGGAAGGTCGCTTTGTGCTGGAGGAGTGAAGGGGAAGAGGAGGTCAGGGAGGAAGATGCTGTCGTGGAGTCGAGCAGAGCAAGACGAACCTTCTCAGCTGCGAGAAGCCTGGACGAGTGAACACGAGAAGAGGTCAGTCTCACCAGTGTTGATTTTAAGGAACCGACTCACAGGATGGTGAGCATGAGCATGCTCTGGTGAATGGGAAGAGAGAGATCGAAAGTCAGAAAACAACGCGTCGCAGATTGAACGTCAAAATGCGGTCCGCTTACCGTCAAGAACATCTGCAGGTACCGAGAGTAGGGGATTCTGATATCAGCTCGCGAGTCTGGTCCTAGAGACTCGAAGCTCAGGAGATGAGAGACGGAGGAGACGAACCTCGAGAAACAATCCCTGAGCCGTCGTGATTCCACCTGCCAACGTCGTTCTCACGTTGAGGGATCCTGGAAGCACCACTTGAATCTAAAGAGAACCGGGGAAGAAGCAGGAGTAGGATCCGGAGTCAGAGTATGCGACGGAGCGAGCAAGGGAAAGAGAGGCGGAAGTCTCCAACGATCGCCCAAGACTCACCAACGCTGCTCCCGTGATACCTCCCAATACCTGAGCGACTGTTAGAATTAAAGCTCGAAGAGGAGTGATTGCTCCGACGATGGCGAGTCCAAGAGAGACAGCGGGGTTCTGAGAGGGGAAGAAAGGCGTTAGGTCGTCGCGTCGGCCTCCTTCGAGAAGAGATCCGCTGCTCTTGGAGGAGGCTTCGCTTCGACCACACTCACAAAAAGACCACCACTGATTCTGAAAAATACCCAAGCGTTCACTGCGAGAGAGAATCCGAAGGACAGTGCGATGAACTGGATCTGCGAGGTGTTGACGGAATCGGTGATGGAAACTGGAGAGAGGGAGAAGAAAGGTCAGCTCAGTTCCCCCTTCTCTCCTCATTTCACTCACCTGAAGGGATGTTTGCGACGTTGGTTCCCCCTAAAGCGAAAAAGAGGAAGAGCTGGAAGAAGGAAGGTAAATGTGGAGTGAGCTGGGCGGTGAGAGGCAGACACGAAGAATCGACGGGAGCTCACCGTCGTTCCAACAAACTCTCCTACGGCGGCGACGACTAGTGAGAGATGGGAGCAGAGTCGATCAGCGTTGTCTTTTCAGAGCCTTCCCTCGCAAAAGAACGACTTACAGTGGTTCTTGATAGCTCTCTGTCGAGACGCTCGCAAGGGAACGCGCAGATGCCAGTTCAACGCGTTCCGTTTGCTTCCTCGCGGAGGGTGAATGGCAGAGCTAGGCTGGGGGAGCTGTGAGTCTTGACGGGTCATCTTGAGATGCTTAGATATCTGAGGAGGGGGGAGAGGGAAGGGGTTGGAGGAAAGAGCAATGAAGGGCAAAAGAAAGGCAGAGCTTCAGAATCGATCCCTCCTTTTGGGGCTGAGGATCGTCATGTTCAATCGATCAAGACTGAAGTGAGGCTCATCCTCGTCCTCGTCTTGAGCAGTACCGCTCAAAAGATCCTGCTCGAGATGGCGATGGAAAGGCTCGGAGGTTCAGGAAAGAAAACGAGCGACCTCGCTGTTTTTTGCCGAGCCGAGGCACGAGTCAGCTTCCTCCGCTTATCTCTTATCTCCTTCAGCCCATCTCACTCCTTCGCTCTCTGATTTTTGTTCGAGCTGGTAGAAAGCAGCTCTCCCTCGTCTCTTCGCCCCTTCTCGTCTCGTCCTTCTGTTTCTGCCTTGATCCCCCATATGCACGACTCTCCATCTTGTTCTCTTTCATCTATCAATTGTATACGATCTTCTCTTTGTCTATTCGAGCGTCAAGGCCTGCAAAATTGCGTCGCAGGGACGGAAGGCGGAGGTGCGAGGAGTCGAATCGAAGTCGAACGACACCTTGCTTCCTTCGCTCGTTGCTTGTTCTAGAAGCCCAAACCTCATCTCACTCCATCGAAGAGCCACCCTTCTCGTCCTCCCGAGTCTTTTTTCTCAGCTACCATCACTTGCTCGTCGCTCCTCAGCCCTCCTCTTCACTCAACCTCGTTCAAGGTCAGCTCTCTCTCCTCCCTTCCCTCTCCTCTCCTCCTTCCTTCCCAAACCAAGCCCTTTCCCACTCCCTGTCGTCGTTGGTACAGAATCATGCGGAGCGGACCATCGCATATTCACACAGTCAAGAGAAAGTCGTAAAGATAAACCCAGAGTTTTGAAAGAAAGCCGTCAAAGAAAGTCCGAAAAGCGAAAGAGGGAAACCGTTACAGTCTCTCCTCGTTTCAATCGAGCTAGATTTAAGCAGTCTTGGTCTTGGCAGCCTGAGCAG
Organism: Mrakia frigida; assembly: GCF_051309035.1. Classification (NCBI taxonomy): domain Eukaryota; kingdom Fungi; phylum Basidiomycota; class Tremellomycetes; order Cystofilobasidiales; family Mrakiaceae; genus Mrakia; species Mrakia frigida. The sequence continues at coordinate 734,900 of NW_027481272.1, forward strand.
CCTCAACCGCGGGGTTGATCTGTGCGAGAGAGAAAGAGAGGAGGAGGTCAGGAAGGGAAGAGGAAGGGGACGAGGTATGACGAGCGAGGGAGCGGATTGGGGAGGGAGAGAGGGAAGAGAAACGTACCCTCTTTCCGTCCTTGAATCTCGCACGGACCGGGGGAGCTCGGTTGTGTCGGGAGTTGGGGGCCTTAGGATCCGAAGCACGGACTCGAACGACTGTAGAAGGAAGGAAGGAAGGAGGGAGGGAGAGAAGAGGGGGAGGGAGGGAGAGGGAAGGGAGGTTTGGTGAGCTTTTGCTTTTTGAACGAGACTTTGCGGGCTGGAGGGGAAGGCGAGGAGAGGCGAGTTTCGTTCCAGCGGTGAGAAGGTGGGTGGGGATGGGTTCCGAGGTGGAGGGAGAGGAGAGGAGAGCTGGAAGAGCGATGGCTGGCGAGAGGAGGGAGCTGGAAGGGAGAGGCAAGGAAGAAAGAGGAGAGGAGGACGCACTCTTGGAGTGGATAGCGCAAGAGATGCAGTGCTGGATCTTGTGGTAGAGCTTGGGGAGAACGTACTCTGTAGGAGTGCAACGAGGACGAGGTCAGCTTCCTGCGAGAGAGGTATAGAAGAAAGAGAGAGAACGAACCCGGGTAAACGGAGGCCTCGCTCAAGTCTCGAACGGCGGCGGACTCGACGATGTTGGTGACCTTGAACCTCTTGATGGCCTTATCCTAGAGACACGAAAATTGCGAGAGCATACAGATCAGCTTCTGCTCTTCCACCTCCCCCAAGAACCAGCGACAAAGGAGCAAGAGGAAGGGAGGAACGAGGACTTACTTTCGGCACACATCGCGAGCAGTTGGCACATCGAACGGGCTTGACGTGTCCACGTCCCTTCTTGTTCCTGCCGGAGGATCTTCTCTTTTTGGTCTACAGCACCATCCAACACAACAAGCCAACAAGAGAGAATCAGAACCATCGTTTCGGCGAAGGGAAGGAGGGAGGCTTGGGTCCAGGCTGCAAAAGGTCGAAGGGAGGGAGGGAGGGAGGATGGCGAGGGCAGAGTCGGACTGGAGGGTCGTAGGATGGAGATGTTTCGATGAAAGTTTTTGGAGAGTGTCGAGGGGGACCTTTTGCAGCTGGAGGATGTGGCGAGGAAGGGAAGGGAGGAATTACCATTCTTGAGGGATGGAGGAGAAGGGGAAGGAAAGGTCCACCTCTCCCAAAAGGGGGACTCGAAAAAGTCTTCTTCCTCGCCCTCGTGTTGGTTCCGCGGTCGACCTGTGAGTCGTTTCTTTCTCCTCTTTTCCCCTCCTCTGCAAAAAGGTCTTTGATCCCTGATCATCGAGAGCTTCGTATTCTAGAGAAATTCTGCTCGAAAATCTGAGCGTCAAAAATCGAAATCCGGAAGAGCTTCAAGGGACGCGCTCGATTCAGCCCTCTCCCCTTCTCTGCTCGTCTGATCTCGTCCCTGCCTCGTCTGGCGCAGAAAGATAGTTTGATTTTCTGATGGATCCACGAAGATCTCCTCAACATTTCTCTGGCGAAAATCTTGAAGAAAACCGAACGACACCGGAGTCAGACTTCTCGGTTTCTAACCGTTCGCGATCTCTCGAGCTCAACTCTCCCTTCCTCCCTCGTCGTCCTCAACCACAACAACACCTCTCAGCCTTCCCCTTCCTCTTTCTCCCCCATCCACTTCCTCCCTTCTCCCTTCGCTATGGACGCTCCTTCAGGATTTACTCGCCCCATCGTCTTCTTCGACGTTCAAATCGGAGAGACCCCAGCTGGAAGGATCAAGATGGAGCTCTTCTCAGATATCGTCCCAAAGTCAGCTTCAGCTTTTCCCCAGAATTCTAAAATCGCTCCTCTCCGAATACTGACCGTCTCTTCTATGTATCCGTTTGATCAGAACTGCCGAAAACTTCCGTCAGCTGTGTACAGGAGAGCAGAGGTGAGTCGAGTCGAGTGCGAGCTCAACGTTCCTTTCCTCCTTCCCTTCGAGCTCTCAAACAGGGACCATCCTGCTTGCTGTGGCTCGAGAAATACTTCAGAGAGCTGACCTTTACTCTCTTCTTGACTCTACAGGATCAACAACCTGCCGCAAGGCTACAAAAACTCCATCTTCCATCGGTTCGTTCCAACGTTCACTCTCCTTCCCTCCCTTCGTTTCGAGCTCGAGCTCAAGCTCACCGTCCCTCCTTCTCTGCTCCCCTCGTTCATCGCCAAACAGTGTGATCAAGGACTTCATGATTCAGGGCGGAGACTTCTTGAAGCAGGATGGAACCGGTAGCTACTCGATATACGGAGAGAAGTTTGAGGTTCGTTCCGTTTCCGGTTGAGCTCTCGCCTCTCGTTCCTTCCCTCCCTGCCCTTCGTTCGTTCCGCGTTTCGTTTCTACGACGGAGGCTTTGTGACTCAGAAGCTGACCCCGAACCCTTAATATGCGCCTATAGGACGAGAACTTTGAGATCAAGCACACTGGACCTGGACTTCTCTCGATGGTTCGTCTTTCCTTTCCCTCGTTCAGATCAGCCCTCCTCGCCTTCTCACCACGCGTCTTTCTTTGCCTCACCTCCCTCGCTCACTCACTCACTTCTCTCCCCTTTCTCCCAACCCCTACCCCAACAGGCCAACTCCGGACCCAATACCAACGGGTTCGTCCCCGTTTTCACCTTCGCATCTCCTTTTTCCATCCCAACCTCTGACTCTCTCTCCCTCTCCTTCTCCCTCCCCTTCCTCCCACCCTTCTTCCCTCCTCTCCCTTCCTCCAACCCCCCCTCACTCCAACCCCTTCCTTCCGCAGTTGCCAATTCTTCATCACCACCGCTCCAGCCGATTTCCTGGACGGCAAGCACTCCATCTTCGGACGAGTGATTGACGGTCTCCTCACCGTTCGAAAGATGGAGAACGTCCCTACCGGTCCGAACAACAGGCCGAAACTGGCGGTCAAGATTGTTGGTGAGTGGACCCCGTGGCTCTTTGGGCTTGGGTTTGGGGCGGGAAGGGGGAGGAGGGGAGGGAGAGGGAAAGGGGAGGGAAACGAGACGCGCGACGCTGACGTTTTCGTTTTCCTTTTCATTTTGGTTTGTGGTTCGGTTAGAGTGCGGAGAGCTTTAGATGTACATTACTACCTTCCTTAGTCGCAATCAACTCTCTCGCAAACAAGATAGAAATAATTGCGCACGATCGCTCTCTCTCTCTCTCCCCCCTTCCCTCCGTCCCGTCGTCTTCTCTCGTTCGTTCGTTCTTTCTCCTCGCCCACAAACTCCAACCCCAGCAGCGCCAGAGTGATCAGAGAAGAAAGAAAGAAAAAGCCCAGAGATAGAGAATAAACGTCACCTCCAACCCCAACCCAACCAAAAACAAAAACAACCTCCACCAACGCCAACGCCAACGCCAACGCCAACGAAAAAGAGATGCAAAAAGAAAGAAAAGAAAAAGAAAAGAAAAAAGAAACACGACGCGAGAAAAAAAGATTAAGATTGCGACGAGGATAGACTAGATAGAGAGGTTGGGGTTATGGGAAGGAAAGAAAGAAAGGAAAGAAGAGAGGAGCCCATGTAGAGAGAGAAAGAAAGAGGATGAAACTATGTAGTGGTATGTGAGTGGTTTCAAAAGAAGAGAAGAGAGGAGGGGGGGAAGAAAAAAGGTTTGAACGAGGGGAGGGAAGATGAGGAGATGGGAGTTGGGTTTTCGACCCGTAGACGAGCAGGAAACGATGAGGTTGGGTGACGGGTAGTGGTGGTGGTGAAGAGGAGAGTGGGGTGGGGTTGATGCTGAGGGAAGGAGGGAGATGGTCGAAGGGAGGTCGAAGGCGAGGAGGGAGCTTTTCCAAGCGAGCCGACGCCGACGAGGACGAGGACGAGCATTGATCGAATGGAATGCTTTAAAGCAGCGAATCCATCCTGCTAAACACCTCCAACACCGTCGCCACCACCTCAAAGCACAGATCCTCCTGCTGAGCTCCCTCCCCTCCCCCAGGTCCCTCCACCGCCGGACTCCCACCCATCATCTCCTTCTTCACCTCCCTCACCATCTCCGTCATGATCTCCTTCTGGTTCGCCATCCCACTCGCCGCTCCTTGCCTCTTCCTTCCTCCTCCCCCAGCAACACCTCCAATCGGCACTCCCGACGATCCAGATCCCGACGCATTGCTGTTGCTCGTCACACCTCCCGTCACTCCCATCGCTCCGAACGGCCAGGTGCAGAACTCCGCCAGGATGTCGTCGCACCTCGCAAACGCCGCCTCCCTCGCGTCGTACTCGAGTCGCACGAGCGCGTTCTCCAACACGTTGGCAGCGTAGGCGGCACAGCACAGAGCGACGGCTCGAGTGGTTCGGTAGCGGATCTCGGACGGGAGACGAGCGTCGGTGGGGATGGCGGACGTTTTGGTGGTGAGGAAGTTGACGGTTCGTCGCATGATGTCTTCTTTGGCTTTGGGGTCGGCGACGGGGTGGGTGGCCATGTCGAAGAGGAGGAAGTTGCGTTTCTCGGTTCGGAGGACGCCCTTGTCGACGAGTCCTTTGGCGAGCCGTTCCCGGACTTGCTTGAGTTGGTAGCCGATCTTCATGACGTTCCAGGTCTCGCCTGAAGGGTAGGGAAGGAAGGATCCAGTCAGCACGAGCAGCGCAAAGGCTTCCAACGTCGAAGGGTTCGAGGCTCGAAGGGAGGGAAGTTGAGATTGAGATTCAAGACACCTCCCGAACTCACCACTCAACAAATCCACCCAAGCCGCGGTCCCGTACTTCTCACTACTCTTCATCATCTTGAGCGTCTCGTCGAGGATGGTCTCCCCCGTCTGCCTGTCGTCGATGACCTCGATGAGCCGATCCCCAAGAGCGAGTCTCCGACGAGATGGATCTTTGACGACGGCGATCCGACGACGAAGGGCGAGCTCGATGAGGATGCATCCTCGGAGGGCGTACGAGATGTTGTCTGGGTGGAGGTGAGGACGAAGCGGAGGAGTTGGGCGAGGAGAGTAGGTTGATCGTCGGAGGGACAGGAGGAGAGAGAGAGGAGAAGGAGAGACGGAAGGAGGGAAGGGAAGGGAGGAGGAGTCAGCTTCGTTCCGTTTTCGAGCTCGTTTCTTTCCTCTCGCCGACCAAAGAAAGAAAAAAACACTCTTGACGAACCATTGAACCACGAAGTATATCCCTGAAAAGCAACCAGCAAACCCAAAAATCAAGTCAGCAACCGAGCGAAGGGAAGGAGAGAGAGACCGCAGCGGAGCGTGCTTGTTTCCCTTCTCTTCGAAAAGAGACGGGTGACAATCCCGCTCTACAAGATCAACGACCGAAGTCGTCTCTATATATGCGAGTCCGCCTCCTCTGTGTAGGATGAGAAGAAGATTTCTCTCTGTGCGAGCGAACGAGAGCGCTGGGAACCGCGGGAGGGAGGGAGGGGGGGCGAGCGAACGAGCGAGGATGTTGACGTCCCCTCTCGCTGCTTCCTCTCTTCCATCCAGCTACCTTTACAAAACCTCCTACAAACCCAGAAACAGTAAGGGATCCTACTAACCTGATTATCCTTCAAACCCAAGAGCAAGACCTCCTCCAACAGAGTAAGTTTCGGCACCTGCTTCGACTCGCCTCCATCCTGGAAATCCCTCGGATCGAAAGCGATCTTGCCTCGTCCTTCCAACGCTCCTCCTCCTCCTCCTCCACTGCTGCCGTTGGGGACTGCGGATTTGTTGTTGGAGGAGCCTAGGGAGGGAGAAGCGGGAGCTGTAGAGGAGGAGGAAGGAGCAGGAGAGTCTTCGTCGTTGGTGAAGGGAGCGCCGCCGCCTCCTCCTCCTCTTCGGCGGGAGAGACCTGCGTTGGACATGGGCGAGAGGGAGGAGAGAAGAGGAGGAGAGGGAGGAGGAGGAGGTTAAGGGGAGGAGGTGGTTGGAAAAGGGTGAAGGTGAAGGTGATGGATGGAAGGGAAACGAGGACGAGAGCGAGACAGAGTTCGAGCGAGGAGGAGATCAACGGAAGCGAGGACATTCTATAAATCAGAAGAGTATTAGTTCAGCTTCTTTTCAGCTTTCAAGAAAAAATTATCAAACTTCTCAGTATCCAGACCAGCATGATTCGAAGCAGAAATCGTCGTTTATAAAAAAGAAAATCATCAAGGTCGTCTCCAATCCGAAACCGCTCGCTCCCTCGTCCCATCCATCCATCCCATCTCCCTCTCATCCTCGACTCCCCCACAAGCCCTTCGCCGCATTCGCAGGCGGGATCAACCCTCCGTTCCCACTCTTCCCTCCTCCTCCTAATCCTACCGCCGACCATTTACTACTACTACTACTACTCTTGTCCTTGTCCTTCTCCTTATCCCTTCGAATCCTCCTCCATCCATGATGACTGCTCGTCGTCGTGCTCTTCCCTCCGTTCTCGCTCCCCGTCCCACTCCCTTTGCTCCTGCTCGACGCACCAGAGTTACTCTGCGTGGTAGCGTACGTGCTGGTGCTGGTGCTGCGGTTTCGGAGGGGGATCGTGGAGCTCGGAGGCGGCATGGGAGGGGGTGGTGGTGGGAGAGGTGGCCGACGCGACGAGGCGGAGGCGGAGGTTGAAGGGTGAGGGGAGGAGGGACGAGAGGAGGGGGTGGAAGCGAGGGAGAGGTTGGAGGGTTCTCGGTGAGGTTGGGAAGGAGGAGGAGGAGGAGGAGGAGGAGCGAGAGGAGAGGACGGGATCGACGCGGGTGGAGGAGGTGGTTGGAGGGAGGAGGACGAGTAGGAGCGAGTCGATCCGGGAGAGGAGTGGTGAGAAGTGTAAGCAGGCGAGGATTGACCTGTTGTTGGAGTTCCGTAAGGCTGAGTAGGAGGGAGGGGAGTGGGCGGGAGGTAGGAAGAATCCGTTGTCGTCGAGGAGGAGGGGTTGACGGTTCCGTTCCCGTTCCCAGATCGAACCGAACGAGTTTCTTCTTCTCCAGCTGTACTGTCTCCTCGAACACTGTCTCCTCGTTGAGAGCCGCTCTCGCCGTCGTAGTAGACAGGAGTGTGGCTTCCGGATTGAAGAGAGCTGGCGTAGGGTTGGTTCCCTTGGGAGCGTTTGTTTCGCTTCGCGTCGAACTGAGCTCGTGCGAGATCTGAGAAAGAAACGAAGGGAAGAAAAGGTCAGACGAGTGTCTAGAGGAGAAAGGGACAACGCTGCCCACCTTGAAGAGCGCCTTGCAGTGATATCCTGTGAAACAGAGGCGAGAGTCAGCTCTGCGAAGCAGGAGATCGAAAAGCAAGAGAGCTCACGAGTAAGCGAAATCGCTGGCTGTGAAGCCCTCGTTGTTTCTAGCAGCAAACTGACATCCCGAGGTGATGAGGAGTTGAACGACCTGTACACGACCAAACAGAGGTCAGTGGATAGGCACATCTCTCTGAGGAAAGGAAGAACGAACTGAGAGATGTCCCCAAGCACTCGCACTTCGCAACGAGAAGGAGGAGAGGAGGTCAGCTCGTGCGAGAGTCTCGTGTAAGACGACCGAGCTCACTAATGAAGAGGAGTGTTCCCGAACACATCAGGAAGGTCAAAGTCGGCTCCCAAGTCCATGAGTAGCTGAAAAAAGCGAGGCAGAACAAGTTCAGCCATCCATCGCTCTCTCGACGTTGAGCTTCAACCGATTCGACTCACTCGAACGAAGGCTTGATTCCCTTCCTGAGCAGCTACGTGCATAGCAGTTTTCCCTAAAGTGTTGGCCCAGTCGAGAACGAAGGAGACTGTCGAGGAGAGAATCAAAGAAGTCAGCTCGCTCGAGTCGACGGGAAGAAGGACAGGGAGGGGAGAGGAAGGAGGAGCGGAACGAACACCGGTCGTGATAGATCGAGGCCATCCTGATGGCACAGCCGGAGTCAAAGCGAACGATCCGATGTGGAGGAGTGAGAGTCTTGGAAGGGAGAGAGGCAAGAAGGTGTAGGATAGTGTTGTTTTCCGAGTCCTGGAGGGGAGAAGAGACGAGGGGAGGGAGAGAGGAGGAAGGAAGGAGAGGTGAGCTTGGTCCTGATCTCCTCCATTCGACTCCCTCTATCCCTTCTGCCCTTCCTTTTCCACATAATACAGCATGCAAGTGCTCGACAAACCTGAGAGTGTCTCTTCGAAAGAGTACGAAGAGCTTGGAGTTAAAGGACGAGGAAAGAGGGACTTACTCTCGAGAGCTCATCATCATCGTGGCCTCCCTGAATCACCAACCACTCGAACATGTCCTCGTTCCCACAGATAGCAGCCCAGCTCAAGCTCGTATACATGTTGCGATCTGTGTTCCTGATGTCATACTTCTGGACCAGTCGACGAACGAGAGGGAGGCTGTCGTCTGGAGAGGGAAGGACGAGAAAGGAAAGGTCAGATGAAGGAGGAGGAGGAGAAGGAAGGAGGGTCGACGATTGCTTTCTCACCTTGGACTGCTCGCCGAAGTCGCTCTGAAGGATCTCGAGAGGCGAGCATGCTATCCTGTCGTGCTGTGGATGGAAAAGACGTCCAAGAAGGGAGGGGTAAAGAGGAGGAGGAAGGGGTTGAAGGGTGAGGAGGTCGAAACTGGGTGAGCTCGAAGCGAGTTGAAGTTCGGTCGTCGTCGAGCTTGAAGGAGACGCGTTCGAACTTCGATCCTGAACTTGGTTGAGCTCAAATTTCAACGAGATTGAGGACATACTACCAGTGCTCAATCGTCAAAAAGGTAGATCGAGATAGTTGGGCGAAGAAGCTCAGGCGAACGGACTTTGCGTCTTTCGTCTTCTTGCTCTCTTCTCCACTCCTTGGAGAGCCGAGTGATTTTCGTAGTAGTAGAAGCAGCTGAAATACTCGTGGATTCAGTGCTGTACCTCGAGACCTCGTGCTCTCTCTCTCTCTCTCGTTTGAGCAGCGACATTTGCTGAGTTGACGACGCGTCGAACGACTGAAGCGAGGCAGAGAGGACTGGCTACAAACGACGAGCACCCTCTCAACTTCAGCTCTAAAAACTGATAGAAAGGAACCAAAGTAGAGTGCCTCAAGAGTGGGAGAGCTGAGAACATTCAGGTAGGAGGAGAGGATCAGAAGAAAGTGGGGAAGAAAAGGAAAGGCCGCGTTGACGTCTGGCAACCCTTCAATCGAGAAAAAAAATGCCCTACCCGAATGAGCAGCCAGGAAGAACAAGGTAGCTAACTTTGCGTCCAACACACCCACCTCCAACAAGGCGAGAAGGCCAGGAGCAAGAGGCAAAGGGAAGACGAAGAGGAGAGGAGCAGCTGCAGACGCGCGAGCAAGAGTGCTTTTTTTTTTCGACACGCTCTTTCCCCCCTTCTTCTACCAGGACTTTGAAGCAGAGGAGTATACCTCTTCAAGACGTTCCCCCCTGTGCTTAGTCGACAAGTACAATCACGAGCCAGCCCGAAGCAGGGGGGGGCAAAGACGGCGCGTCGTGACCGGGCTCAGTTTCGAAAAATGGCGGGCTGAGAAAACCCAGATCCGTCTTTTTCTTTGACCTCACCTCCATCAACCTTCTTCCCTTTCTTCCCCCAATCCGGTCTCGATCTCGCAGCTTCTCCCAGACTTACTGAAAACAAATGAACAACCCCCTTGGCTTTTCAGAACCATACTCACTTTCGCTTTCTAGCTTCCAACCACGACCATCGACTTCTCAGCAGCTTTTACTCTCCTCCCCTCCTTCCTTCCTTCTCTCCCCTCTCGTTCGCTCGGTCGACACTCATCAACAGCAGGCCTGTTCAAAAAACTTCACACTCTCTTCTCCTCTAAAATGTTAGTACCAACTTCTTCTTTTCTCTTCTCTTCTGTTTCCTCGATCCAAAAGAGAGTCGAACGCTTCGAGCGATTCGACTCGACCTCCCTCCTCCCTCCCCCCATCTCCCCTCGCCGCCCTCCCTCTCTATAGGATGATCGCAACTCAGCTCACTTTGCAAATCGAGTAACGCCGATTGATGAAACGACTTTGCCCGCAGACATACTTGCATCTGATCCCCCACCACACCCCCCACCTTCATCGTTCTCGTTCTCTTTCCTTGCGTCGCACGAAACTCTTTACTGACTCTCTTCCTTCCTCCTTCATCTCGCTGAACCCACAGAACCACCACCCTTCGCTAGCTCGAAATTCCTTCAACCATGCTCTCCTTCACCTCGCTCGTCTCTCTCGCCTTGCTCGCCTCGACGGCTTCAGCTCAAAAGAAGAGAATCGTGTCGTTCTCTGCCGTCCTCTCGAACGAGACCATCTCGACCGCTCTCAACCTCGCTTCCAACTCCACCAACCTCGCTTCCAACTCGACTATCTCGTCCACCAACGCGACAACCATCATCTACACGAACGGAACCTTCGCTCTCCTTCCTAACGGATCCATCATCGCCGTCGACAACTCGACCACTTTCGGAAACGACTCGACGTCAACCACCTCCTCTTCCCTCCTTTCCTTCATTCTCCCCACCAACGTCACTGCCACCACGACAGCTACAGCTACGGTCACGGACGTCGCCACTACGACCGCTACGGAGACGGCCACGGCTACGCAAATTTTCACCCAGACGGACGTCGTTACGATCTACGCTCCTACCCCCTCGCCCATCGTCTCCTACAAGACCGACACCCTTCTCAGCACGGTTCTCACCACCACTACCACCACCGAGGAGGCTCCCAAGCCTACCTCTGTTGCTGATCTCATCAAGGATCTCGACGAGGCTGGGATGATGGCCAAGATTCTGCCGACGGTTTACTTGACTTTGGTTCCTCACCGAGTTCGTTTCTTCCTCCCTTCCCTTTCTTCCCTCGCGGAACTTGAAAAAGCTGACCGTCAAATCTTCCTTCTCTTCTCTCCTATTAGGAATCCGACGGACACTGGGACTACGTCGTCTACGACGGAGCGGATGGAACCGCTACCGCGTCGCCTACCTTCGTCTCTGCCACTCCCATCCCCACCACCACCGCCGTCGACCTCTCTCCCACCACCACCTCCCCTCCCACCACCCTCACCACCCCTACTCCCTCCCTCCTCGTCGCCATCTCCTCCATGGCCGCCGTCCTCGAATCCGCCCCCATCGCCGTCGTTTCCTCAGACGCGACCGGAACCGAAAAGAACACCGTCCCTCCCACCCTCACCGATGCAGCCCTCATCGAATCCCTCCTCCCTACTTCCACTCCTACCTTCGTCTACTCCCTCCCTGGAGAATCGGAAACCTACGCCGTCGTCCCCACCGAGACGACCTCGGAATTCACCCTCGCTTCGTCCATTGCGATCCACGCTCCTAGCAAGGCCGTCGCGTCTGCTGTAGCTACGGGAGGAGTCGTCGGAGTCGTACCTTCTTCCCTGGGGGATGATGAGCCGGAGGAGTCGTTCAACAACAACAATGGAACCGCCACTGGAAACTCGACCCTCGTCCCTTCGTCCAACTTCACTCTTCCTTCCAACACCTCCTCCGCTCTCCCTGCCCTTCAAACCCAATGGAACGCAACCCACCTCCCCCTCGGAAACGACTCCCCTATCCTCTCCAACTCCTCCGAGTCCTCTTCGTCCATCGTAGGATCCGTTCGACCCGCTTCAGCTTCGTCCATCCCCACCTCTTCCCTCCTCCCCTCCGCCTCCGCCTCTCCCTCAGCTTCGGCCTCGGAAATCATCTCCATCGTCCCCCTCGCTTCCGCCATCCCCTCAGCCTCAGCCGCGTCGGTCCTGGTTCAGACCATCCAGATGGGGTCGAGCTCGGTGGTGGTTGCGCTTCCTGTCGCTACGACGAGTGCCGAGATGAACGACAGTGGAGTGGCGAGTGTGTTTGTCACGGAGGGGACGACGACGACGACGCTGACGACTAGTTCGTCCGCTGCTAGTGAGACGATGATGAAGAGGGTTGTGAGGAAGAGGGCGGCTTACTAGAGTAGTTTGACGCGTCGAGTTGGGTTTCGTTTTGGACTCTTTTCCGTTTTGTTTTGCTCTAGATTTTGACTAGTTTGGTTAGATCTTAGATTTACATATATATGTGTAGCTTCTCCCTTCCTCTAGTCGTTTCCCTAACTTATCTTCGTTGTTCTCTCGTTCCTTGTCTTCCGTTTTGCTTTTGCTTGCTTTGTATTCGATTGAAATCTGCTTCTTCTTTCTTGCTTCTTGATCTTCTCTCGCAAGCTGGTCCGTGTCCTTCTCTCCTTGGATGGAATGAGTGTCGAGAGACTTGAAGAAGAAAGAAGGAAGGAGGAAGTGAACGAACGAACGACGACGCGCTCTCATCTCTCTTGGTTCTCTGATCAGGCCTTGAAGAGTTCGTATCCGACCTCGAAGGTTGCCTATCAGACGCCCAGCTCTCTGAGTCTCAGAGAAATCATCTTCCGGAACAGATTCAAGACGAATCTCCATGCCAACGAACTTCCCGTCCCCTCCCCTCGCACTCTATCGAACGGTTCGACTACACCTCTCCTCCCTCCGGTCCGATGAGGATCCCGACGCATCCTCCATTGTTGGGCGATTATGGAGACATGGCTGGTTTGGGAGGGTTCTCAAGCGAATGAAGACGGGGTCCATGGTTCTCGTCGTGCGAACGGAGCAGGAGAGGGAGGAGGCGGCGGGAGCGGTTCAGCGGTTGGAGGAGAGATGGAGGCCGAAGTTTAGGGTTGAGCTTGAGGCTTGAGGTTAGTACCGAGAACGTCCTTATTTTTGTTTCCTCTCCGATGTTATCGAGGTAGGAGACTGACTCTGCTTCCATTTCTCTTCGTTTCTAGGTGCTCGTCGTCGACGCGTCGGTCCTCCTCCTCCTCTTCCTTCCTCTCCTCACCATCTCCCCAACACCCACGGTCTTCACCCTCCTCCACACTCCTCTCAAATACTTCTTCCTCGCCTCTCACCTCCTTCACCTCCTCTCCTCTCCCTTCGCGTCGCTCGTTCGTCGGTCGTCGTCGCGGGATCACGTCTCCTTGTTCTTTTCGGAGGATACGAACCACTCGACCGCAACTGCTCTCAATGCATACCCTACCAAACCCTACCGTGAGTCCCACCCACTTCTGCCTCGAACCCTTCGACCCGAAGCGACGAAGAAGCTGACCCTCGACTCCTTTCGTTCCTCTTTTTTTTTGTTCCACCTGCCAGACCGTCGCCTATCTCAAACTGATCCTCGGCTCCAAAGATATACACCCTCTCCACTCTCGCTCTACTACCCAACTTTCCTACCTACCTACGAACAGAACAGAACTTCACGACGTCGTCGACCTCGCCATTTTTCTGCTCCTTCTTCCTCTCTTTCTCTCTTTCTCTCTTTATGCCTTCCATACCTTTTTCTTTTCTCGTTTCTCTATAACTCCCAGCGTCCTCACATACCTCTTCGATCTTCAAACCTTGATCCATGGCTTCTCCCTCTCCCTCTCCCATGTTCCTCCTCTCCATCCTTTCCTCTCCTTCGGGAACAAAAAGAAAACCCCCTCCATTTCCCTCATCCTCCGAACCGTCCTCTCGCCTGTACGACCTCCACAAAACCTTCCTTCCCAACGACTCACCCTCTCAACGCGCTCGCGCTCCTCGCACGCAGTCGATTTGACCTTGTCCATCGCACCCTTCCTCCCTTCTCTTCCCTCCCAACACCCATCCATCTTTTTGCGAGCCCCTCCTTCTTCGACCTCAGCTCCAGGTCCTCCTCCCCTCGTTTCTCTTCCTCAGTCAACATCGTTCGTTCTCGAATCGGCAAGCAGCAACACGAAACTCAAAGCTCGAAAGCTCAAAGCTCAAGTCCCAAACCCACCTCCAACCCCGTAGAGAAGAGCAAAAGACAATGTCGGATCTGTTCAAGGATGTACCGGAGTTTGTGGAGGTGAGCTTTCGGTGCTTTATCTTGCTGGAAGCAGGGCCGGGTCGGTGGAGGGGAGGGAGAGAGAAGGGAGAGCCGAAGGGGAAGGAGGGAGGGTAAGGAGACGAGCGAGCTGACCTTTTTGCGTTTGGGACGATGGAACCTCCAGGTTGATATAGGAGAGAGTGTAGCTGCTAGGACAGAGATCCTTTGTGAGTAGGAGAACTCTCGTCCTGTGTTCGGGTGGTGGGAATGAAGAAGGAGGAAGGAGGAGAAGGAAGATGAAACGCAGACAGCTCACGACCCATCTCCCCCCTTCCTTTCCTCCCTCCCTCGCTCGCTTTCGTTTGCCAACTTTTTAGCCAGTTTCCGAGAACTAGGAGGACCCGATCTATGCCACGTAGTCAAAACCATGGGTCGCTCAGGGACCAAGGATGTTCGTTCATCTCTCTTCCTTCTCGCCGTCCGAGCTCAACCTCCAACTCACCCATCTTCCCTTTGTCTTCCATTCTCCTTCAGGTCGGATCCTACCACTACTGCTCGGGAGTAGAAGCATCCTCTTCAGCTTCTCTTGCTGCGTATCTCAACAGTCTTACGTTCGCCGTGGAGGATGGGAACGCGTGGTTCTCGAAGGGACCGATTTGGAAGGTTCGAGGAGGCACTTATTGGTGAGTTCAAGGCGAGGGAGAAGTTGGGAGAGAAGGAGAGAAAGCTCAAGCTGACTAGAGTGTACTTGGAATGGTGTGTGTGTGTGCTCAGTTGTTTCAACGCTTTCTCCAGAGTGGACGTTCGAGTTGAGGTCAAGATTCCGGGAGGAGTGGATGGTGAGCTTGTCCTTCCTTTGCCTCTCTCTTCTTCTCAGCTCCCCGAGAGAGCCAGACGAGCTGACTATCGCTCAATTCACTACTACAGCCTACGTGATCGATCTTCGAGGAGAACGGTGAGTCTGCGAACTCGTTGCGGATGTCGCTCTAAGGAAGGGAAGAACGAGATCGAGGACGGTTTGAGCTGATCATCTCTTCTGGCCTTCCTTCCTTCTCTGCAGACATGAGGCCACCCCCGCGATCTGGCAGGAGACTTACGTCTCGGCTCTGCTTCGTGCTATTCGATACGCTGACGACTCGAACTACCGTCTTGCTGGGTGCGTGTTTGCGAACGTCGAGGGAAGGGAGAGAGGAGAGCAGCGTGAGCTCGAGACTGAACTTCCTTCCTTCCTCTCAGATTCCGGAAAATCGACCCGATAACAAGTCTAGAGGGAGAGATGAGGTTCCTTCAAGCTGCTGAGAGTCTGTTCTTCAAGGGTTCGTTCCGTTCTATCTGTCGAGTAGCTCGAGAGATCGACGCTGACCTCTCTCCTCCTTCGATCTCATTGTCGATACAGGATGGCAGCTCGGATCAGATCCAGAGATCCAGGTCGCTACCGTGGTCTCGAATCATCTCACCGCTGGACTCCTCAAGTACTTTGGAGACTCGTTCAGGTTCGATCGGACGGTCAACCTTTTCGAGAGACTCCTTCCTCATCAGCCAGAGGTCGCCGCTCTTCTCGCTACGAGTTACCTCGGAATGAGTGCGTTCTCTGCTTCTCTCTTCTTCGCACGTCGAAGCTGACTCTTCCTTATGTTTTTCTTTCTGATAGACGAGGAGGTCAAGGCGATTCAGATCATCAACCAAGCTCTCGAGCAGAACCCTCAGTCCTACCCTCTCCTTCACGTCCAGTGCGACTTCCTTCGATCAAAAGGTCAACTCGAATGGGCCGTCAAGCTCGCCAGGGAAGCCGTCAACTGTGCTCCCAGCGAGTTTGTTACCTGGGCTAAGCTTACGGAGGTTTACATCGAGCTTGGAGAGTACGAGTCGGTGAGTTTGAAGCTTCGCTGTTCCTCGTTTCGAACGAGATCGAGCTCACCGCCTTCCCTTCCTTCTCTTCGCATGCAGGCCCTCCTCACCCTCAACTCCTGCCCCATGTTCACCTACAACGAACGAGATCTCCACCGAATGCCAACTCCCGCTCGAACCCATCTCCCCATCAAGCAGTTCATCGCCGATTCCAACATCCTCGACGAAGAATCCGCTCGAGACAACGAAGCCGACATCGCTCTCCTTCGACTCCCTGCTCCTTCCCTCCGAGGAACCTTCGCCAAAGCCTACGCTCTCCTCACTCGCCTCGTCGCTCAGATCGGATGGGACGAGCTTCTCCGATCGAGATCGGCCGTGTTCGTGATGGAGGAGGAGTACAGGATGCAGAAGTCAAAACCAGACGGTTCTCCAGCAGACGGGCCTACCAACGGACACCACGACGAGACGAACGAACATCAATCCCTTCCTCCCAGTCCAGCAAACTCCCCTCCTCTCCCTTCCCCTTCCCAAGCCGAATCCAACGCTTCCACCAAAGCTATCCACACCCAGGACGCTTCCGCTTCAAACCTCGACGCGCCAGGGATCCCAACGATCAAAATCTCCTCGGAATCGGATCGGGACAGCGAGCTCGCCGAGATGGACAAGTACGGGAACGGTCTCAACATGCACGAAGTGGCGGATCACGTCGAGGGAGCTACCATCGTCGAGGCAGAGCAGGACGTGAAGGAGGAGGAGGAGGGAGACGTCGCGGGCAGTGGATTCGCAGACGAGGCTGAGAAAACCCCTACGCTGGAGAAGCCGGAACTGGCTCAGCACAACGCGGAGGAGAAGCAGGAGGCGTTTGAAGGAGGGCTGGATAGTGGAGGACCGGAAGAGGAAGGGTTTACGTTCTCGACGAAGAGATTGTGTGAGAGGTGGTTGGATAATCTGTTTATGGTGCTTTACGAGGTGAGTTAGATCGGTTACCTTTCGATGAGGTGTGATGACGGGAGGCGAGGGCTGATTTTCATTGCTTCTTGGTTGCGTTGTGCAGGATCTGAGAGTCTACACGATTTGGAGAGCCGAGATCTCGCATTTCAAGACTCAGCGTTCGTCCTTCTTTTCCTTCCCTCTACGAACGACCGAGCGTCTAGCTGACCTCTTTCGACTCGACTGGGTCTCTACAGACATGTCCTATCGCAAGACTGGAACCGAGGTTCATCTCCTCTTGCTCCCTCTCTTCCTCTCGCCCGCTCCTCGAACTGACGCGTCTCCTTCCTTCTTCCTTCCCCTCGCAGTGGGAAATCCTCGGTGACCTCGCTCTCCGGTTACATCACAAGGAGGAAGCCAAGGACGCCTACCAACGATGTCTCGATTCCAAGTTCTCGGCGAAAGCCTGGCAGAAACTGCTCGAGACCTACGCCGACGAGGGAGATCTGCAGAAGAGTTTGAATGCCGCGACCAGGTTGACTGCTTACAACTATCGGTGAGTTTGTGGTCGATGGTGAGAGAGTTTGTAGGCGAGATGGAGAACTGACTTGAGCTTGGTTTTGATTTGGGGTTGCATGGGAGAAAAGGTGGTACACGGAAAGCAGTTTCCCGACCGCTGTCGGTTCGTTCCCTCTTTCCTTTCGTCTTCTCTTTCGAGCCTCTCCTCGACCTTCGATCCTGGAGTCTGACTTTTCTTTTACTTTTCGTCTCCAGCTCATGAGATCTTCAAGATCGGTCAGATCCACGGTCACTCCAAGATCTCGTACACTCTGCTCTCGATGGTTCGTCGCCTCTTCCCTCTCAGCCCATTCCACCCTTCCTCGACCTCCCGGTCCTTCTCTTTCGAAACCACAAGCACTCGCTGACTCTCTTCTTCTTTTCACATTCTTTTTTTTCCTTCCTCCCTTCCCTCGTCCGCCCACTTCGTCTTTGTCGTTTCGTCCTCGTCTTCGTTTCGTCCTCATCTTCGTCTCGTTTCCCTTCGCACAGAACCTCCCCGAAGGCATCCTCGGCATCATGCAGGCCTACCTCAAGTACGGAGGAGCGTTCAGGGTCGAGGGGAGCGAGTGGTAGATTTTGTTTCGTCTCGAGGGAGAGAGGAAGAGGGGTGGAGGAGGGACGAGTTGTTTTTTTCTGTTGGGACGACGTGGGACGACGGCTCTCTGTTTGCTGTTTCCTTTTTACGATGCTTTGGTTTTCGGTTTGGATCTTGGTTCATCGTTGATCGAGAGGAGATGCGCGAAATAAAAGTGTAAGCAGGAAGAGCGGGACTATCTAAGAGGGAGAGAGGGGATGAAAAGTGGAAGAACCGTCGTCGAACTCAACGCGCTCGTGAGGCTCGAACGACAATCCGGCGGTCGAGGAGGCGCTGCGATGGTAGGATTAGACACTGCGAGAGAGAAAGTTAAACGAGAATATCGCCGAAGAACGAAATCTATGGGTCTGCGAAGAAAAGTAGGGGGAGAGCGAGACACAGAAAGAAACGGGGGAAAGGTGGACGACTCGACGACTGAGGATAGAGAGTAGACTAGTAGAGATGAGGCTCAGAAGACGAGGATTATGAAGATGTAGAGATAATCGAAGGAGAGCCGATGCGGCGGCTGAAAGTGCGGGAAGAAGAGTGGAGAGGAGGACGCGTCGAGATCAGCTCGTCGTTCTTTCGGTAGCGTTCTTGGGATGGAGAGGCGGAGGAAACATCGCACTTTGGTCAGCCTGTCTTCTCCCTTACTCCTCTAATATAGCATCAAAACAGTGCCCGGCAGCCTACCTTGAGGTAAACTTCAGCTCTGCCTGCCGAACCCTCGTCCCTTGGCCCCTCCTCTTCTCTCTCGATCTCTCCCCCTTGTCCCCCTCCCCCCCCCCACGAGCCTGAGTGATATATCTACGACGCCACATGTGTATCCGTGTACTCGGGTTGACTCGCTCCTCCTCCATGGACCATCTTGAGCTCTGCTTCAAAATCTATATAGAGCGAGGATCGAAACGAGTCGCGGAAGAGGTCGAGGGAGTCGATGCCTCAGCACGACGGCTTCTTGTCTTCCTTACAGGCCTCCGAACCCCAGGATCTGCTCTTATTCATTAGTGCCTTGATTTAGATCTCGGCTACGTAGGAAGCTGACGTAGCCGAACGAGTAAAAAGAGAAGGAAAAAGGACGGCTTCGACCGTCCTGCTCACCAACCACTTCCAGCCCTCTCTCTGAGCGAACCAGCCTTCTCCCTCTTCGTTTCCCCTAGTCGTCATCCCTCCAGCCTGCTTCAAAGCATGGAACGAACCTCTCTCGATATCACCTCGAATCCTACGGATCCTCAAACCACTCCCACTCGCTCCCCTTCCCCTTCCCCAACTCTTACCGCCGACCTTTCAACCCTTCCCTTGAGCTCGCCAAAGAAGATCGAAGACGAGCAATTCCTCTCTGGTACTGGGTCTGAGGAAGACCCTTACGAGGTTGGATGGGCTGAGAACGATTCTGCTGACCCCTATACGTGGAAGAAGTCGTTCAAGTGAGCTCTCCATCTTCCCTTCGATGAGCTTGATCCGACAGACGCGTGACGTTTCTGACCTCTCTCTTTCTCCCTCCCTTCCTCCTTCTCCGCTCATCAGATGGTTCGTCACTGGAGTTGTCGCCCTGGACACGCTTTGCATCGTTCGTCTCAGCAGTTCACTTCTCTTCCTTTTTCCACGGCCGTCCCCGCGCGGCGACCTGCCGTCCTGTTGGTCTTGTTACGTTTCGCTTACCCATATCCGCTTCTTTCTTTGGTGCAGGCCTTTGCATCGTCTGCCTACTCAGGAGGAGTCAACCAGATCGCAGAAGCTCTCAACGTCAAGTCTCAGGAGGTAAGTGAGGAAACGTTGCAGCGACGCAGGGCGGTTGAGCTCGTTGTTGACGGATTTGCCTCTCTTCTCTTCTCCCCTCCAGATCATGATTCTCGGCATCTCCGTGCGTTCATATTTTTAGTCCACAGATAACAGAAGGCTCGGCCAGATCGCTTCTACTGCCGATCACCAACCGCCAACCTACTTGATCCCACGAAGATTCGCTCGGAGAGATGGTTTGCTGAGCTCTCCGTTCCCCTCCTTCCACTCACAGCTCTACGTCCTTGGGTTCGGAGCTGGTCCTCTGATATGGGCTCCTCTTTCTGAAATATATGGACGCCGAATCATCTTCGTGAGCTCTACTTCACGTCTGACCACCTTCGACGCGTCCTTTCACCCGCTCACCTTCCTTTCCCCTTTCTTTCCTGGTCATCAGATCGTTTCCTACGCTCCCTTTACACTCTTCCAGATCGGGGGGGCGACTGCCAACAACATCGAAACCGTCATCGTGAGTCGAAGCTCGTTTTCGTTTCCTTTCTTGCCGCCCCGTCGTTCGTCGACTTGTCGACTCGCTCACAGATCTGACCGACGCTCACTCTTCCTTCCTTCTAGATCACTCGATTTCTCGCTGGATTCTTCGGATCAGCTCCTCTGACCAACTCAGGTGGAATCGTGAGTTCAATGAAGAGAATCGACGAGGGAACGCGTCGAGAAGAAGGACCTTCTCACTCTTCTGAACTGATCACGCCTCTCATTCTTTGCCTTTCCAGATCGCCGACATCTGGTCCGCTCAGGAGAGAGGTCTTGCGACTGCTTTGTTCGCTTTGGCTCCCTTCCTTGGGGTTCGTCTTTCTTTTCCCTCCCATTGGATCCGAAACGAAGACGTTCCTCGTTGACGCCTATTTCTTCATCCCTTCATTGATCGCGTTCAGCCCGTTCTTGGTCCTATTATTGGTGGATTTACTGCTCCCAGCGGATGGCGGTGAGCAACTTTCCTTGTTTTCAGGTTGAGGGAGTCTGCGTCGACGAAGCTCGACTGACGTTCCTGCCCTCTCCTCGACCTAGCAACGTCTTTTGGGTCATGTTCGCTTTCGCTGCGGTTACCTACATTCTAACATTCTTCACGATTCCCGAAACGTCAGTCTACCTTCTTACCCGAACTGCGTTGACTGCTCGAGCTCACTTTCGCCTTTCTTTCTCTCCTTGGACAGTTACGCTCCGACCTTGCTCCGAGCCAAAGCTCGTCGGCTCGAGAAGGAATCCGAAGGATCGGTTCATTTTATCTCCAAGTTCGACAAGGCTAACACGATGACCACCAAGGAGATCTTCAAGCTTAACGTTCGTAGCCTGAATGAAGCCTCTCGCTCGTCCTCTCGAGTCCTCTCCGACGCGAGTTCGGCTGACATCCTGCTTTGCATCTCGTAGATGACTCGACCTTTCGTCCTCCTCTTCAAGGAGCCTATCGTCCTTCTTCTTTCGATCTACATCGCCATCGTCTAGTGAGTCTTCAGCTTGCTTCCCTTTCGAGGAAGACTCCGAGCTGACTCGACGCGTCTCTTGTAGCGGAACTCTTTACATGTTCTTCACTGCTTTCCCAATCGTCTTCCAGGAAGGTAGAGGATGGTCTACTGGTGTTGGAGGTCTCGCATTCCTTGGTCTCGCAGGAGGAATGATCTTGGGTGAGTTTACTCCGACCTTCCGACTTCCCCTCCCTCTCTCTTCCCTCTCGACGCTGACACCCAGCTTCTTCCTCGACAACCAGCCACTGCTCTCGCACCTCTGAACAACAAGTTATACATGCGAGCTATCGCTCGCTCCCCCACCGGTCGAGCTCCTCCTGGTTCGTCTTCAGCCCTTATTTCGCCTTCTCAACCTCACCTCACAGGACCCTGACTCCGCCCTTTCTCGAAACATTTAGAAGCGAGACTTTACTTCGCTATGCTCGGTGCTCCTATGCTTCCCATTGGTCTGTTCTGGTACGTCCCGTCGTTCCCTCTTGTCTTTCGAGGCCAGTGCTCGAGCCTGCCATCTCCCGCTCTTCTTCGTCTCAGGTTTGCTTGGACTTCGAACCCAAGTATCCACTGGATCTCTCCTGTCTTGGCTGGGGCTCCGTTCGGATTCGGAATGCTTCTAGTATTCACCAGTGTCCTCGGTAAGTTGTGTGAAATTTTTCGTTCGAGACGACGCGTCGAACTTGCTGACCTCTTCTGTCTGCCTTCCTCCTAATAGGATACCTTATCGATACGTACCTGATGTATGCTGCCTCAGCTCTAGCTGCTAATGCTGTCTTGAGATCTATCCTTGGTGAGTTCTTACTTCGTGGGAGCTGCAGCGCGATCGAAGAGGAACTTCGACTCACCTCGCCTTTTTTTTTTTTTTTTTTTCGTCGCTCCTCAGGTGCCGTCTTCCCTCTTTTCTCGACGTACATGTACAAGAACCTGGGGAATGAAGTGAGCCCTTTATTTGGCTTTACATGCCTCTTGAGACTGACAGTCTCTCAATCGATCTTCTTTTCCAGTGGGCTTCGTCCCTCAGTGGGTCTTCCTTCTTCGAAGTTCGCTCCCTGCTTCAAGCTCGAACTGACCATCCTTTCATCCCTTTTTTTCGTCTAGTCGGATTCCTCGCCCTCATCTGCGTTCCCATGCCTTTTGTTTTCTTCTACTACGGTGAAAGGTTCGTGGTCTCTCCTTTCTGCCAACCTGCAGCTCTTCGTCTCGTCGTCGAAGGAACGCGTACTCAAACCCTCTGGTCTTTGTTTCTCACCTTCTTTCACAGAATCCGAGGCCTCTCCTCTTTCTCTCCAACTGGAAAGCCCGCTCCTCTAGCTTCATCTCTAGCATCCTCGCCCACCGACGCGGAGAAGTCTGATTCGACGCACCCTCATCGACTCCAACCGATGCAGTCGCGGCCAGAGCATCGCGTCGACGAACTTGGTCAGGAGTTTGGGGAAGAGGCTGGAATGGAGGAGCAGAGAGCTCAGGACCTCGAGTTCGAGAGGAGGAGGAGCGGCATCAACGTCGTCTGATACGCGACGCTTGGGACGGAACCAGCAGGAGCAGGAGCTGGTGATCTCGTTCGCATAGACTATTAAAATCTCAAAGACAGACTGCATATCTTAATTCGGAACTTCGTTTTCTTCAAGGTCAAGGGGCAGAGCAGAAGTTCGGCGGTCAAGAGCACACTGCTCGAAGGAAAGCTGAGAGACGCGGTCCAAGAGGATCGAAACCTCCTCACCTCCCAACCCTTCCCGCTCGATACTCTCACCATCAAGGCCAAAGGAACCCACGAGAGGATTCTTCATCTCGTTCACACCCACCTCCTTCCTCATCTCGAGTACGACGTTGAGGGACGGCGGACGTCGTCGGACGGAAGAGTACACGACCACAGGCTCTACCTCGGCGAGATCACCGTCGTTCCTTTCACTCGACTCGAAACCATTGATTACCAAGGATGTATTCCCTTCAGCCGATACGAACCTCCTCCACCGGTGGATTACAACCCCTACCAACCCGCCTCCCTCCCGCCCCCTCCCTCGACTTTCGTCGGGTCGTCGGTTTCCATCTCGCTACCCTCCTCCCCTCGGATCCTGGAAGTTTGAGATCTTTTGTGGACAGTATCATATGGAGGAGCATGCACAACTCGGAACGGATGCGGAAAAGCTCCATAGTCCTTCTGGTTGGAATGGAGGAGGAGAAGAAGGCCGCAGAGGAGAACGTTTTGGAGTTGGGTTTCGGCTGGATTTCTCCTTTTGTTGTGGAGCTCAGTGTGTGAGGTGAGTCAATTCCTCGAAAGTCTAGGCTCCCAGCTTCTTTCTTCCTTCGTCTAGAGGCTTAAACTGAACCGTCGCCTTCCCGCTGTTTGGTCTTCCCAGGATCCACGTCGCGTCTTTGTTGTCGCCTTCTAATTCAATTATCATCTTCTTACCAGCATCACCTCCCCACACCTTTACGTCCTCGTGTGCATTACCATGGTCGAAGCTAGTTCTCTTCGTCCGTCATCTTCGCATTTTCAGGACGCTCTCTCTTTGCAACGTTTTCGTCTTGATTGAATCGCATGTATCCAGACAAATTCTTGAATAAAGGTTGACCGGAGTGTTGGGCTTTCCCGTTTTAGAGAAAGCGAAGACGTTGTCGAGAAGTTCCAAGGCCCTGCTCGGTCGAAGAAAGAGAGAGGAAGAACGACAACGCGTCAGTTCTCCAACGCTTCAAAGAGGGAAACAGGCGAAGCTGGATCTACGTCTTGGCAGAGACCGTATCTTGAATGAGACAGAGGATTAGTTCATTTGAGAACGATAGGCTAGAAAGCCAAGATTGTGAGCTCACCGACGAAAACCGCGTTGTGTGGCAAGAGAGTCTGCGAAAAAGAGGTGAAAGGAGAGGTGAAATCAGCTCAGCAAGGGCGGAAACTGGCAAAGAGAAGAGACGCACAACGTTGAGACTCTTGAGAAGTCCAGGGTGAACTTTCGGCTCGTTCTCGTAGAAGTCGAGGGCGGCTCGGAGGACTGAGGCAAAGAAAGCGACGCGATGAAAGACGAGATCAGTTTAGCGAAAGAATATAAAGAATCAGTTCAGCGAAAGAATATAAAGAAGAGAGAGAGGACGTCTACGGGCCTTTTCGTGATTCCAAAGCTTCTATGAGACGAGGGAGGAGGGAAGAGGAAGACGGTGAGCTTGAGCTTCCTTCTCCCCCTCCTCCTTTTCCCCACCTGCTTCCCGTTCCGCGACCGGCTGAGCTTCACTAGACGCTTTATCCTTCCAAATAGGCTTGTCAGCAGCTCCCAGCTGAAAAGTTTCAAATCTGTGCTGATGGTTTGAGGTGAACAGGCCTCGCTGAAAGGGCTGCGCTGGGGGGAGGGCAACTGACGGTCGAGCTCTTCCAGCTTCTGCTCTCCCAACCTCCAGCACAGAAATCTACATAAATCCACATCTCGAGCTCCTTATCATCCCCATACGCTTCCCCTGTTCGCTCCAAGCTCCGGAAGCCTTCTAGAAACGAGCACAAGCGGGACTTCAGCTTCCTTCGACCGCCGACGGAGGACTCGACTCTGCTCTCCTTCCCTCTCCAACAGACGATGAGTCAAGACCTTAATCAGTGAGTACGAGCTTCTCAATGTCTATATAGGTTCTTGGAGCACATGTTGATAGGGCTGGATCTAGAGGGAGAAGTCTGGGAGTGCTCCAGAAGGGGGAGGGAAGCGGGCGAGAGGGAAGACAGCTAGCCGAGGACGCTCCGGTCAGCAGCTCGAGATCTATCGTCTTGAGCTCACGAGAGTCGAGTAGACAGCTGTTTTTACGAGTTGAAACTATACACGACCTCGGGGCTTGCCTTCTGTGGCCTGAAGAGAGCAGGGCGAGCTCGCATCAACCCTCCCTCCTTCGTCCCCACCTTCCTTTCAGTCTCAGCTCGTTGTCTCTTTCAGAACTGACCTACTTCTCTCCGTTTTTTCTCCAGAGCTTCGTCGTCTTCCTCTTCTTCTCAACCCACCCGAATCACTCTCGCCTCAAGAACGTCCCATATCGGTTCAGCACCACCTGCTCCTCCCTCCTCCTCCTCCCAAGCTCACCTCGCCGCCGCTTCCTCCTCCTCTCGATCCTCCCCACCTCCCTCTACCACTCGAAGAACCTCCGCCTCAGTCAGGCCTCCGCCCTTTCGAGCACTCTCAGCAGTCTGGTCAACCATCAGCGACATGCCATCTTTTTCTTCATCCTCCTACTCAGCACAACCTCCCAACGACGAAGGGTCAACCTCCCTCCGACGAAACCCACGAGTCATTCGAAGACCTCGTCCGGGCTCAGCAGCAGCAGGAGGAGCCGAGAGGACAGACTTCGGTTCTATGATGGACGAGGAAGACGAGATGGGACATGGGTTTGGAGGAGAAGGGGAGGATTACGAGCTCGGAGACTACGACGGAGGAGAACATGAGGACAGCGACCTCAGCGACCCGGACGAAGAGGTCGAGATGATGCAGGAAGACCTGGGTGCAGATCCTTTGAGCTGGTCGAACCTTCTCAGCGCCGGCCAAGGAGGAGGAGGAGCGATGTTGATGGGAAGGAGCTCCTCGACTTCCGCTCGTCGTCGAGAGCAGGAGAGGATTCAGAGACCTGCTATGCTCCGAGCTGGAGCTCCTGGGAAGGACGATGGGACAGGCTTGGTTCTGGGGATGAAGTCGGAGTCGGAGGAGAAGTTTACGCCACCGTGAGTCCGAAACTGATCAGTTCATTCGGCACCTCCTTCGTCCCCGACGCGAGACTCACTTTCCCTCTTTTCTCTCGTTCTATCCCAGTGCCTACCTATCCCTCCGACCCTCGAATCTACCATCTCCAACCCTTCCAACCCACTTCTCACCCTCAGATCGATCTCCACTTCTCTCGATCTCTCCCTCAGGCCTCACCGTCTCCTTCATCCCTCGAACCTCCCGAACGGATCCCGATCTCGACGCTGCTGCCGTTCGAGCCAACACTCCCATCGATCCCAACTGTGGATTATTCTACTTTGAGGTCGAGATCATCAACGCTGGGGAGAGAGGGTACATCGGCATCGGGTGAGTCTCGAGTCTCTCTGTTTCGAAGGACGGACGCTCACGCTTTTCCCGCGTTCCTTCGTCCTTCAGGTTCTCGGCCAAGTCCGTTCTTCTCTGCAGACTTCCAGGATGGGAGAAGGATTCGTATGGGTACCACGGAGACGACGGGTTGAGCTTCAGCTGTCAGGGAGAAGGCAGACCTTACGCTCCTCCTTTCACGACTGGAGGTGATTTTCCTCCCTTCCCTTCCCTTCTTTTTCTTCCTACAAACCCTCCGGGTCGACAGAGACTCTCTGCGATGCTCGCAGAAAGAAGAGAGGCTTCAAACGGTCTTTTCCGTTTCCACAACTTCGAAACTGACCTCTCTCTCCCTCCTCCTTTCTTTCCACCTTCAATCGCAGACATCATCGGCTGTGGACTCGACTTCAGCACAGGAGCTGCCTTCTACACCAAGAACGGTCTTCTTCTCGGTACCATCTTCCCGGGGATGCGAATTCACGAAATGTGAGTTGCTCGTTCTGGTTCCAACCGCCTCCCAAAGCTGACCTCCTCCTTCTCCTCCTGCTTTAGGTACCCAACCGTCGGTCTTCGAACTCCTCGGGAGGTTGTCAAAGCCAACTTCGGACAGTTCCCTTTCCGTTACGACATCGCTTCCTACTTCGTGAGTCGATAGCGCCGTAATTTCTGCTCGCTTTGCCGACTGACCAACTCCCTCGTCTTCCCTTCTTTCCAGAAATCTCGCCAACTCTCCTACCTCAACTCGTCCTCGATCTCCTCCTTCTCAGCATCAGCATCAACCTCTACCTCCTCCCGACCCCTCCCATTCTCCTCGTCCAAAGGGAAAGGCAAAGGCCGAGCTCAACCCGACGACGACGACGTTCCCAACTTCCTCCAAGCTTCCCTCCTTCAGAACCACCTCCGTCGAGCCCGAGTAACCAGTCAGGTCGATCATCAACTCTCCGCCGACCCAGACGCTTCCAGTAACTCCATTCGAAGGGAAGAGCACGCCAGGCTCCAGGAGAAGGATTCGACGCGGACGGGATCGATCGAGGAACTCGTTAAATCCTACCTCGTTCATCAGGGATACCTCTCGACGTTCGAAAACCTTCGTCGAGATCAGCAGCACATCCGACCAGGGTCCTCTCAACCTCCCGACGTCGTGGTCGAGGCTTCTCCCTCCGGAATGGACGTCGACGAGGACGCTCAACCCTCTTCGTCGCATCCTCTCCCTCCCCTCCCCCGCTCCCTCCACGCAGCAACCGACGCTTCCGTTCAACGAGTGCGAATACGGAACGACATTGTCTCCGGTGACCTCGAATCAGCTCTCGTTCATCTCGAGGTGTACCCCACCGTCAAGAGGAGCGAGGTCGGGTTCGAATTGAGACTCGCCCACTTCGTTGGGATGATTCTGAAGGCGGCGGAGAAGAGGAAGGAAGAGGCGGCGAGTGGGTTTGGGAGCGGGAAGGGGAAAGGGAAGGAGAGAGAAGGGACTTTGAAGAGGAAGGCTGAGGATGATGAAGAGGAGGGAGCAGGAGGAGAGGGAGGCGCGTCTTCAGCAACTCAATCTCAACGACGTCGAACAGGATCAGCAGCAGAAGCACCTCTCTCTTCCTCCCAAGCCGACCCAGCACCATCGAATTTCCTACCCAACCTCCCACCCACTCCCTCCTTCCCAGATATCGACCTCCTCGATCGAATCATCTCCTACGGTCGCCAACTTCGCTTCACCCTCGAAGATCCAGCTACGGCGCCTCCCGTCCCTTCTCCTTCATCTTCCTGGGGTCCCACCACGTCCTCATCAAGTCAAACGAAATCTCAAACGCTCTTCTCGTACTGCTTGGGACTACTGGCGTTCGAGGACCCGTTGGCGGCGGAAGAGTTGGAGCTGGGGGAGGGAGGAAAGAGGGCTTTGAGGCTTTGGACGAGGAAGGGGAGATGGGAGTTGGCGGAGAGGATTGAGGAAGGGTTGCTTTGTGAGTGTCTATCGTTCATCTGGTATCGGGTTGAGGGTGGTGTGCGATGAGGGAGGGAGGGTGAGGGACTGCAAGGAGCGTCGACGACGAGACGGATTTTTGCTGACTTTCCTCCTTTCCTTCCCCCCTTCATTTTCCCTTTTTCTTGATAATGTTGGCGGACAGTATCTCGAGGAGAGCAGAAGCAGAGCGAGCTCGAAACGGTCGTCCGTCATACGATCGCGACGCACACCGAGATGGGGAGGAGAGGCAAAGGCGTCGCTTCGTTCGTGAATGTCAGGTCGCAGATTTTGCTTTAGACGAAACACAACTTTTTCTTGATTATGCATACGACACACTTTCTTTACGAGCATTCTTTTCCTTGCTTGCCTCTTGAAAGACACGAACTGAAAGGATCCCCGACGATTAAATTCTAAAAACCGTTTGAAACCAAGGGCAGGTTTGAAGGAAGGAGTCTCTTCCAGCCCGTACCTTCGACCTTCAAGACCGCCGCCATGTCGTACGTTCCCCTCTCCCTCTCCTCTTCAGGCTAGAACGAAGCTGACCTCTTATGTTTCCACAGTCACCGAAAGGTTCGTTTCAATCCATCCACTCTTCGTGCAGATATCGTCTAAAGAAGGGAAGGGAAGGAGGAGGGAGGAGGGAGGAGGGAAGAAAAGTGGGCGAGCTTGGAGGCTCTTTTGGAGACCTTTCAGGCTCGTTGGACGATTGGGAAACAGGGGAGGATGGACTACTGGTGGAGAGGATGGTCAGGGGAGGTTGAACTGGAGCACAAGGAGGTGTAGGAGAGGTGTAGAGGAAGGTGGGAGGACGTCTTCGCCAAAACTTCGACGCTCCTGGCCCTCCCCTCCTTCCCTTCTTCCTCGCCCTACACACCACCCCCCGACATCCTACCTCCTTGAGATTATTCACCTCGTCCCAACCCCCATTCCTATCCGATCACATTCATCAAAATCGCCCGTTGGAAGCGCTCAAAAGGACCAAGGAACGGAACGCTGACCTCGCTTCTTTCCCTTCCTTGCTTTCCTCCCCTTCTCCAGTACGAAGCCCCCCGACACGGATCCCTCGGTTTCCTTCCCAGGAAGCGATGCGTCAGAGGACGAGGAAAGGTTCGTCTTGAATCCTTACTTCATCTCTACGTCCAGAAACTCTTCTGGAGAGAGCTCAGTTTCGCTGACCTCGCTTTCGTTCCCTCCGTCCCTATGCGTTTGGTACATTCAGGTGAAGTCCTTCCCCAAGGACGACCCTAAGAAGCCCGTCCACCTCACCGCTACCCTCGGATACAAGGCTGGTATGACCCACGTTGTTAGGGATCTTGACCGACCTGGATCCAGTGAGTTCTTCCTTTCCTTTCCTCCCTCCTTACGAGCTTTCTCGACTCGTCCCTTCCTTTTCTGACCACCTCTCCTCCTCCTCCCCCTCCTTCTTCCCCTCCACTACAGAGATGCACAAGCGAGAGGTCGTCGAGGCCGTCACCGTCGTCGAGACCCCTCCCATGATCGTCGTCGGAGTCGTCGGTTACGTCGAGACTCCTCGAGGACTCCGATCCCTCACCACCGTCTGGGCCGAGCACCTTTCCGACGAGCTCAAGAGGAGGTTCTACAAGAACTGGTACCGATCCAAGAAGAAGGCCTTCACCAAGTACTCCAAGAAGCACGCCGAGTCCTCGGGAGCCGCCATCACCCGAGAGTTGGAGAGGATCAGAAAGTACTGCACCGTCGTTCGAGTTCTCGCCCACACCCAGATCCGAAAGACTGGTCTTGCCCAGAAGAAGGCTCACCTCATCGAGATCCAGGTTAGTCTCGGTTTCGTTTCGTTGATTGGGTTGGAGAGTTGATGGGATTTCGGTCGAGTCAAAGAACGCGTTGGCTGACTTCTCGTCTCGTCTCCTTTTCCCCTCCAGGTCAACGGAGGAACCGTCGCCGACAAGGTCGCTTTCGCCCAGGGCCACTTCGAGAAGCCCTTCGACATCAAGTCTGTCTTCGGTTCGTCTCTTCTTCCCTCTTTCTTTCCTCTTCGCGTCGTCTCCGTCGCTGACACGTCTCCCTCCCTCCCTCTTTTCTTTTCGCCTCACAGAGCAAGATGAGGTCATCGACGTCATTGGTATCACCAAGGGACACGGTTTCGAGGGAGTTACCGCTCGATGGGGAACCAAGAAGCTCCCAAGGAAGACCCACAAGGGTCTCCGAAAGGTGCGTCCTCCCTCCCTTCTCCCCCTCCTTCTCCCTTCTCCATTTTTTTCTCTCGCTTCGCTCGAGAACGACACATACTGACCTAGCCTTAATTGCTGTGATGTACAGGTCGCTTGTATTGGAGCTTGGCATCCTTCGAAGGTCATGTTCTCGGTCGCTCGAGCTGGACAGAACGGTTTCCACCACAGGACGGAGATGAACAAGAAGATCTACCGAATCGGATCCGGAGAGGACGCCAACAACGCTTCCACCGATGCTGGTGCGTTTTCCTCACTTTCCTTCATAAAACCGAAAAGAGACGTCGAACGAACGAAAACTGACTCCTTCCCTTCCTCTTCCTTCTTCGTTCGTTCAGACATCACCAAGAAGGACATCAACCCTATGGGAGGATTCCCTCACTAGTGCGTTTACTCTCTCTTTCTTTTCCACCCAAAACCCACTCACCTTCGTCCCGAAACCATTCCCTCGAAACTGACCCGGACCTTCGTTTTCCTTTTTCTTTTCACAGCGGTCTCGTCAAGAACGACTTCCTCATCCTCAAGGGATGTGTTACCGGAACCAAGAAGAGAGTCCTCACCCTTCGAAAGTCCCTCATGGTTCACACCTCGCGAACTGTGAGTGTTTTTTGTCTTTGTTCGGGGAAGACTACGACGCGTCACCTCCCCTCCCCTTCCTTCCCTCCCTCGACCCCCCACTGACTCCCCATTCTTTCCTACGTTGCATTGCTTGATTGTAACAGCACCTCGAGCGCGTACAACTTAAGTTCATCGACACTTCCTCCAAGATGGGACATGGAAAGTTCCAGACCCCAGCCGAGAAGGCTGCTGTACGTTCCTCTTCTCTTCTCCCCTCCACCCTCCCTCGCCTTCGTCTTCGAGAACCCACACTGATCCTTCTTTCTTCTTGTCTTGTTTGCTATATACAGTTCCTCGGACAGCTCAAGATCAAGGCTTCCGCTTAAATCTGAGGTGCTTAGGTTCGAGAAGAAGATATATGATTTCTCGCAACGCAATAGCTTTGGGTTGGGAAAGGAATGGAAAGCAGAGGATGAGCTGAGGCTTGTCTCCCGAGTCCATTGCTGTGGTATACAGACGTTTGAAGTGGTGGAGGCTTGGGAGGGAAGGTGAAGAGAGGGAGAGGAA
The DNA here is from genome assembly GCF_051309035.1 of Mrakia frigida. Lineage (NCBI taxonomy): Eukaryota > Fungi > Basidiomycota > Tremellomycetes > Cystofilobasidiales > Mrakiaceae > Mrakia > Mrakia frigida. The sequence continues at coordinate 766,053 of NW_027481272.1, forward strand.
GAGAGAGGGTGAGCGACGCGTTGTGAAACAACGTGGGCGTTTTCTCTTCGATAGAAACGAGTTTGTTCAAACAAAAAAACCTCGGAGTAGGACTCGTAAAAGGTCCTAGATATCTATACCCCGACCACCGAACCAAAGAAAAAGAGAAAAACACATCCCACTCGATTCCAAACTCCGCTCTTCCTCGAGCTCGCTTCTCCTCTCCTTCCCTTCCTCCAACCAACTCTCCCCCTTCTTTGGGCCTTCTCTTCCTCCTCTCTTTCCCAGCATGTCCCGCCCACCCAATCCACCGTCTCAAACGCCTCGCACCAACACCAGCAACAACGGAACAGCAGGAGCAGGAGGAGGACTCGAACGAGCTTGTTCCTCCTCCTCCTCCCCTCTAACCGAAACCATCTCGGACCCAGCTCGACTTCTGGCTGTTTATCCTTTGGGAGCTCCGTTCACTCCTTCTGCTCAGGGTGAGCATAGATCCCCTTTTTGATTCGTCGTCGAGGCTTGTCTTGGGGAGAAGAAGGAGGAGAAGAAGGAGGAGATGCTCGAGTCGAGTCGAGCTCAAGCTGACCTTCCTTTCGTTTCGTCTCGTTTTCTTCACAGTGGCTCGTCATCTCGCCTCTCTCACAGTCACCTCCCCCCATCCGTCTACGATGCTTCCCGACTGGCATACGAGGAGGGAGTATGACGATCAGCGGGAGCTGTTGAGTAGAGGCGGAGGAGGGTTGAACGAGGAGGAGAGAGGGTGGGTGGAGGGTCAGAGGGAGGGCGTAGAGAGGCTGCTGGCTGGGAATCAGAGGTGAGTTGAGAAGATTTCATTTTGGTTGGTGGTGCCGGTGGAACAGGGCAGGGAGAGGAAGGAGCAGAGGCTGCGAAAGGATTGGGAGGAGGGAGGAGGAGGACGGTGAGCTCGCCGGAAGAGAGCTGGGATGGGATGGGAGAGGAGAAGAGAAGCGTTGTTTTGGTTTGGAGAGGTTGGAAGGAGTGTATGCGCTTTGGTAGTAAGCAGTGACAAAGCTTTAGCAGAAGAAGAGGCGTGAAGAGCTTATTTGTTGAGCTCAGAGCATTCAGCTTCAGCTCCTCCTTCTCCGATTCCACCTCCTCCATCATCTCTCCTTCTTCTTTTCTGCCTTTCTGAAGCTAACTAGCTTCCGTCTTGATCTTCCCAGTTTCAACTCCTACCAACCAGCTCCTTCTCCGTACCCTTACCAACTCCCTCAAAGCTACATCGCCTCCTCCCTCCTTCAATCCCAACCTCTCCCTCCGTGGGCCTTCGAGCACTCCAACCCAGTCTACGCCTCTTCTTCAGCACCACCACCACCACTCCCTCCAGCACCCACCTTCTCTCCCGAAGACTCTTCCCAGTTCTTCGAAGACTTCATCGCCCAAACCCTCGCTTCCATCCCGGTCCAAGGCCAGCAGCAGTCGCAGCCTCAAACGAGTCGTTCAAGCAGTCGAGGAGGCAGCATGATCCCTAGTTCCTCTCCAGGAAACGGAGGTGGTGGATTCAGCAATACTTCGTCGTACGGTCAGAGAACTCCAAGTCGTCAGAACTCGTCGACCTCCCTCGGAGCGAGAATCTCAGCCCAACAACCTCCTCCTCCTCAACCTAACTTCCAACCCGTCGCATCTACTTCCTCATCAGCAGCACTCCGAAACTCAGCATCCAATTCGTCCCTTAAGAGGAAGGAACTTCATCTTCCAGATATCAACGATCCAGCAGCAGAGTCTCCGAACAAACGACTCGCAACTCCTTCCTCTCCCTTCGCCGACGCCTCAACAACCTCAACCTCCTCCAAACCAACCCATCAACGCACATCCGAAACCCCTACCCGTCGAACCCAGCTTCGAGGTTCCTCCTTTCAACCCAACAACGCCGTCGCAGGTCCCTCCCACACCGTCAGCGGCAACACAGACGTCTACGTCGAACTCCCAGCTCTCTCGCTTTCCCAACCCACTCCCTCGTCCTCCCCGCTCACCGAACTCGCTGGATCGACCGCTCCCCAGCAGCAGCATCCGAAGTCGGAACTGGACAACTTTGATAGTCCTGTGCAGTCGGAGTATGGGTCGGAGGAGGAGGAGGAAGAGCAGGAGGATGGGGATGAGTACATGCGGGAGGGACACGACGCGTCGGGTGGTGGGAAGAAGAAGGGCAAGGGGAAGGGGAGGGAGAGGAGAGGGAGTTTGAGTGTGACGCCGAGAGGGAGGGTGGGTGAGGAGAACGGTAGTTCGAGGAAGGTTGGTGGGGATACCGGAGGGAGGGATGAGAGAGGTGAGTCAGAAAGGGATTTCGAGACGCGTCGAGGAACGAGGTTTCGGATCGCTAACTCCTTCCCTTCCTTCTTTATCGTCCCTCCCTCTCTCAATTTGTCACCGATTACCTTCTCCTCGGCTCCCCCGACCCGTAGACGCCGCTGCCAAACTCAAAGAACTCTCCGAAAACATCCTTGAATCCCTCGACACCCTCCCGCACCCCGTCCCTCCCAACCACTTCTCCTCTGCACACCCCTACTTCTCTCGCCTCTCCTTCTCCTCCAACTCATCCAACACCCGCCCTTTACTCAACGCAGCAACGCTCAAGAAACTCACTCGACTCCTTGGAGTCGTCACCAAGAAGATCAACTCCTCGACCTCGTCGTCGTCGAACGGTGCGAGTGGGAGTGGCAGCGGAGAATGGTGGGGATCTTCCTTGGAAGAGGGAGATCCGGAGAGGTTGATGGCGCTGTTGAGAGGGAGTTTGGAGGAGGCGCAGGAGGTTGGGGAGGTTTGGGCATCCTCGGCTGCGGGAGGTGGTGGAGGAGGGACGACGGCTGAAGTTGGGAAGGCAGAGAAGGAGAAGGGAGGGAAGAAGAATGCCGAGAAGGGGAAAGGGAAAGCGAAGGAGGAGGAGGGAGGCGGGGATGTGGAGATGAAGGAGGAGGAGGAGGAAGGGAAGGCAGCGGGGAGAGGAGAGAACGTTGGGTTGGAGAGTGTAGAGACGATGATGGAGGTTGCGTTGGAGGCTGCTTTGGCGACGGATTGCTGCTTGGTGTTGTTGTCGAGTAAAGGGGTGCCGACGCATGTAAGTCGTTTCGTTCGAGGTCCGGTCTCTTCGACGCGTCTTTTCGACGCGGTTTCGCTGACTCGTTTCGTCTCGCTTCGTTCGAACCGAACAGCTCTACTCGGAGGAGATGATCCTTCTCTGTCTCGGAATTGTTAAGCAGCTTCTTTCGACGATCGTGTACCCTTACGTTGATGCTTTGGCGGATCAATCGAGTTCGTCGTCCTCTCTCTCTCTCTCTTGACTTTTTCTCTCTCTTGATCCCTCTACTCTTCGTTCTAACACCCTCTTCGCCCTCCCTCTCTCTTCCTTCCTCAGGCATCTCCTTCCCTCTCCTCACCGAACTCATCACCACAGCATCCACCAAAGCCTCCACCGCCCGCCTCAAACCTCTCTCGGAACTCTTCCAAACCCTCATCCTCGTCCTTCCTCACCTCCAAGAGCTCATTTCCTCCCCAGTCGTAGGAATGTCGGACGACATCGTCATTCAGATCGTCTACATCTCGATCGGACCGTTCTTCATTGCGGATCCTCAGTTGAGCGGGAAGGGAAGGTCGGAGAAAGCGGTGAAGGGGAAGACGGCGGACGCGGCGATGGGCGTGTTGGGAGGGAAGAGTGGACTGAGAGGGTTGAGGATGGCTGCGTTGGGGTTGTTGAGGACGGTGAGTTCAGGAGAGTTTGCGATCGAGCGAGGAGGAAGAAGGGGAACTGATGTAGGTTTTGGCGATTGCAGATCTTCGGTCGACACGAGAACCAGAGGTCGTGGATCGTTCAGGAGGTGCTGATGTCGCTCATCAAGCTGCCGGATATCAAGAAGAGTCAGAAGCAGTTCCAGTACGTCCAGCCTCATCTTCTCCTTCTCGTTTTGCTTCCTCTTCTTCTCTCGCTGACCTCTTCGCCGAATCAACAGACTTCGAGACGGTCGAGCCATCCACATCGTCTCTGCTCTTCTCCTCCAGCTCATCCAGTCGTGTACGCACGGAGTTCAAACCGAGGTTGAGAGGAGGAGAACGAAGGCTAGGTCTCAAATGATCATCGAAAAGAAGGACGAGGATGAGGATGCGATTCAGGCGGCTGAGTTGGAGAAGCAGGTGAGTTCACTCGACGCGTCGAAACGTCGTGCTTCCGGCTCACCCCTTTCTTCCTCTTTCACACAGGAGTCAATCATCTACACTTCAGGTCTGGAGGCTTCAACGAAGAGTGCGAAGTCCATCGCTATGTTCCTCGTTCAGTCGTGAGTCCCTCGATTCCGCCTTCGTCTCGTCGCCCAGTCCCGACCTGACCCCGATTCGTGTCGTACCTTCCTCTTTCCCAGGTCTGCCTCTGGAAAAGCTTCCAAGTCCAGCGAAGCAGACTACCGAGCCGTTCTCGACATGGTTCTCTCGGATCTCGTCGTCGTAGTCTACTCCCCCGAGTGGCCTGCTTCGGTCTTGCTCCTCGGCTGGTTCTGCAAGCTGATGGTTCGTCTCTCTCCCCTCCTCGTCCTTCCATCCCTTTCTTCGAAGCACCTCGCTGACTTCTGCTTCTGGATTCAGATTACCTCCCTCAACGACGAGAGATCCTCAGCGGAAGACAACGCTTCGAAGGCGATCGCTTTGGATCATCTGGGACTTATCGGAGCGAGACTCAGGACGGCTTCGGTTCAGACGACGGCTAGGGTTCAGAAGAGAGAAGGAGGAGGAGCTGGTGCTTCTGCTGCTGCTGCTGCTGTGAATAGTGCTGCGTCTCTTGCCGAGGTGAGTCTTGGGTCTCTTCGTTTTCGAACGCGTTCGGCTGCAACTGACTTTGCTTCTCTCTCGCCTTTCTTCCCTCTACAGATTGTGACGAGCTCAGATCTTCAAGGACTTCAACGGTTGATCTCGATGCAAGACGAGGTGCTTTCCTACCTCGACAAGCTCGCTTTAGAGGATCCTTCGATCACAGTTCGTTTCTCCCTCCTTCCCTCCTCCTAGACCTCTCCTTTCCTCGCTGACCTCTCCCTCGTCTTTTCTTCTCAGGGAACAACCGAGTACTCGGCCTGCATCTGGGGACAAGAACTCACCGCCGAAGTCTCGAAGATCGACACCGCCTCCCTCGCTTCCCCTCAGAAGAAGAAACCCTCGTCGTCTTCGTCGTCCGAAGAGGAGAACGCCCTGGTCGCTCGACGAGCCGTCGCTGCTGAACTGAGAACTGGGATCGAGGGTCTATGGAAGGACAGGAGGAGTGGGGATGTGTTCGGTGGAGAGTGAGTAGATCGTTCTCTGTCTCTCTGCTCTTCGAAGAAGCGAACTGAAGGCTGATCGTCTTTCGTCTCTCTCCTTTCCAGGTCGACGGAAGCGAGCGAGATCGACGCCATCTCGGAAGAACTCAACTGCACCCGAGCTCTTAACAGAGCTTTCGATCCCATCCTCAACGCTGTTCTTTGTGCTTTGGACTCGTCGTCGGTCACCTTTAGGACGAAGGCCCTGAGAGCTCTGGGTCACATCGTTACGAGCGACGCGACTGTTTTGAGTCATGTTCGTTCTCCTTTTCTCCTTCATCTCTCCATTCGACCGCTTGACTGACTCTCGTTCTCTTTCTCAACCGCAGGCCAGCGTTCGACGAACCATCGAGAACCGACTCAACGACAGTTCGCCAGCCGTTCGAGACGCTGCCATCGAGCTTCTGGGTCGCTACCTCACTCAGCAACCTGCTCTCGTCGACGATTACTATGCTAGGATCAGTGAGAGGATCAACGTGAGTTCCTCCTTCACTCGAGTACGCTTTCGATCAGGTCTGACGAGCTTCGATTTTGCTTTCAACAGGACTCTGGCCTCGCCGTTCGAAAGAGAGTCGTCAAGCTCCTCAGGACGATCTACCTCGCCTCTTCCAACATCCCTCGCAAGGTCGACATCTGTGTCAAGCTCTTCCAGAGGTCGGAGGATGAGGACGAGGGCATCAAAGTGAGTTAATCTCGTCCCAACCTCGATCTCGAATTCACTGACTGACTTCGTCGGTCTCTCCTTCCAGGATCTCGCCGTTCGAACCGTCGAGGAGCTCTGGTTCGCCGATGCCTCCGAATCCACTTCCTCGGACTCCAACGAACGGACTGCCATCGTGATGGGAGTCGCAGGATGCTTCAGAGATCGTCAGAACCCGCTCGAGTTGTTCCTTCGTCAGGCGAGTCACGTCTTCTCTCTCTCGACATCTCTACCCTTCTCTGACCTTTCTCTCGCCCTTTAAATTGCACAGATCGTCGACGAGAAGTCCAAGGTCAAGGATGGGAAGGTCGCTTCGTCGATTCTTCAGCACTACCGAGAACTCTGCGACGCGCTCATCGACAAGCTCATCGACGCTCAGGACAGGCCAGATCTCGTGAGTCTTCCATTGCTGCCTTCCTCCCGTTTCGCCTCATCCTGACTGTGTCCAATCGTCTTCAATTCAGAATGTCAACCACTGCATCAAAGCGATCTACCACCTCAGCGTCGCCTACCCTTCCGCCGTCTCGAGCAGCAAGGCCGAGATCCTGCTTCCCTACCTTCGAAGTCCGACGAACGTGAGTCGATTCTTCCTCTTATCACCCCTCTCCTTCGATTCGTCGTCTGACTGCTGCTCCTTCATTCGTTCCAGCCCGAGGAACAAGCCAACACGAGCTTCCTTCTTAAGATCTTCGCTACTTGCGTCGTCAAGATGCCAAAGACGGCTTCGAATTTCGCTCGAGAACTGGAACAGAAGCTTCTTCTCATGGTCAACAAGGCGTCCGGTGGTGCTGCTGTGAGTTCATGTTTTTTTACTCAAAGGGACGGGCTTGTGAACGAATCTCGATCTGACCTTCTTCTTCCTCTTGCTTCGTTGCTTCGCAGGGACTACAAGAGTCGGTTGCGTGCCTCTGCGCTGTCGTGAACAACCTCACTCAGAACTACGATCGTCTCGTCAAGACTCTCGGGGGTTGTGTTGGTGAGTTCGAGCAACTCGATTCTCGCCTTTCCTCGTCTCGTCTTTCGACTCGACTCTGACTCGTTCTCCTTCTTCTCTCTCCCGCGTCTCAGGCAAGCTCGAGCAAGTACGATCATCATTCAAGCAAACTGGGAAGCTTCCTCAAGAGCAGAAGGTCATCGCTCTCTATCTCTACATCACTGGACTCCTCGGAGAACACTGCGATTTCGACGAAGTCAGTGCGACGAACGGAGGTGAGTCGAGCGTTTCTCCCTTTCTCGAAGATCGCATCGATTCTGAAGACTTCGTTTATTTCTCATTTCACAGCCATGGCCATTCAGATCAAGCAGATCACGAATGTGAGTCTCTTTTCAGTCGTTTTCTTCGTCGAAGTAATCGGACTGACTTGCCTTCGTTTGTTTCCTCTTCCAGGAATACGTCTCCGACTACATTTTCGACCTCCTCTGCGCCTTCAGGGAGATGCCAGCTATCCCTGCCGTTCGAAAAGCTGCTCTCCAGTCGATGGGTGAGCTTACCTCGATATCTACGGGACGACGAGACGCGTCTTCGTTTTCTGCGCTGACCTTCGCCTCATTGCCTCCTTCTTTCTTCCTCCAGGCTTCCTCTTCCGAGCTTATCCGACCCTCATGATGCACGAAACAAGCCTCAAAATCATGGACGACGTTCTCGACGGAAACGATCTCGAAACCCAAGCTGTTCTGCTCGGAATCATCCAGGACTTCCTCATCGCCGAGTCGGTCAAGTCTGGGACGAACGATAAGAAGACGGATGCGGAGAAGGAACGTGAGTAGATCTGTCTTTCTCTTCCTTGATCGCAGAGATCAGGACTGACCTTGTTGTTGGTTGGAAACAGTCCTGAAGGGGAAGGTCAACATGGTCGAGCTGATCGGAGACACCGACAACTACGCCGAATCGAAGTGAGTTCGAGCGTCGTTCGTGCTTCTTTCTTCTCGAGGAGCTGACTTCCCTTTCTCGTCTTCTTCTACCTTGCAGTGTCAGCACCTCGATCGTTCAACGTTATCTTCTTCGAATCCTCGACGCCGCTCTTCATCCCGAGACTCAGAACATCTCCGTCGAGATCCTCACCTTCACCGTCAAGCAAGGCCTTGCTCATCCGATTCAGGCGAGTTCAGTCTCCAGTATTATTCCTTCAGACTCGAACCTAACTCCTTCCTCTTCTTACAGTCCGCACCGATCATGATCGCTCTCGAAACCAGCGCCGACCCAACCATCGTCTCTCGAGCCTTCGCCATCCACAGCATCCTCCACCACAAGCACGGATCCATCATCAACACTCGATTCAGTGAGACTGCTCGAGTCTGCTTCGACTACCAGAGCAAGATCGATACCAACGCTGTTCGAGGTGAGTCGTCTCGTCGTCCTTCCGCCTCGTTCCTCTCCTTCGATCTGACGCGTCTTTCTTCCCTCTTTCCTCAAAGGCTTCCGTCCAACGATCGTCAACACCTCCGTCGAGCCAGTCCCTGTGGCTCATCTGCATCTCTGGTACAGTCTCATCCGAGAGAAGAGACCCCTTCGACGGGACTTCCTCAAGATCCTCGTTCGATCCTTCGATGTCGATGCGGCCGATTCCTCGTCTCGAACTTCGATTTCTCGAGTGAGTCCTTCTTCCTCCTCCCTTCTTCTGAACTTTTTAACTGAACCGTTGGCCTCTATGTCACAGAACGACGTGGACTTCTGTCGCTTCCTCGCCGACAACCTCGCCACCTTCGACTACAGGACTCAGGAGGAGGTTCTCGTCGTTTTGGATCGTCTCACTGCCATCGTTGCCGTCTCGGGAAGCCACCTCTTCGACATCCTGTCGTCGTTCAAGGTTCCAGAGGATCGATCGGATCAGCCCATCGCTGGAGAAGTGTTTGAGATCCGAGTGGGAGCATCGATGAGGGCTTCGATGGCTGAGGACGAGGGAAGTGAGGACGAGGAGATGGTGAGTTCGAGTCTTCTCGTCTCTTTTCCCTTCCTCCTTCGAAACCTTCTCACTTTCTTTTTTCCTGCGTTCAACTTACAGGACGAAGAGGAGACCAAGCCTATCGACGTGAACTCTCCGAGCAAACGGAACTTGCCCAAAGCTCGTTCGTCCTTCTCTTGCTTCCTCCGCCTTCGTTTCGACCGAACCTGACGCGTTCTCTTCCGTCTCGCAGAACCCTTCAAGGCCGAGACTCTCGCCAACGTCTCCATCATCCTTTCTCTCGTCCTCGCCCTCAAGGAACATCTCAAGTTGCTCTACAACCTCCCCGAAGCGTCCGTCTCCTCTTAGCCTCTCTCCCCGTTCAACGCCGAGACTGACCTCCCTTCTCCTTCCCTTGTTCAGTAAATGCCGCAAGTTCTCTCTCACGGCCAAGAAGAGTGCTCTCGGAGACAAGGCTGCCGTTCGACAACCCTCAGCGCAACTCGAACTCGATCTCAGCGGAATCCCGAGTGCTCTCGTTTCGATTCAGACGATCGGAGAACTGGCTACCCAGGTCAAGGCTGTGAGTTCCTTATTTTCCTTCGCTTCTTTTCCATCCTCTCTCGATTCTGATCGTGGCTCTCTTTTGTTTCCGAGCAGTTCCTGGATCTCGTCGAGGGTACGACGTTCGCCCCAGAGCCCGAGGGCGACGATGATTGATTTGCTTCGTTCTTCCTTCCTTCTCTCGTTCGTTCTTCTCCTTCATCCTTGCCTTCTCATCACCCACATCTTTCTTTGCATACTTAGCTTCCAGGTCATCTGTACGCTTCTAGCCTTCTGCCCTTCGCTTCTCTTCCTCGTTGTTGTACTTTGAACGACTCATGACACTTCCCTGCGACGCGTCTCCCTCTTCTCGTCTTTCCTTAATCGCAAGCGCTAAGACATCTCATCTGGATCTCCCCTGTACACTTCGTGTAGCTCAAAACCACTGACTCCAATACAACTGCTCCAACCATTTCCTTTCACCGCGCTGGAAACCTTCGATCGAGCCGAAACGGGCAAGGGAAATCGGATTCACGTCGACGCGTCTGCCTTCCCTCCTCGCTTCGACTCATTCCTCAAAAACACATCACGACAATCGTATCAAGATCTCCCTTGTAGAAAAATCTAACCTCAGACCCACTGGCTCCGAAACAACTTCTCCGGTGCTTCACCCAAGACTCATTCCTCCACCTCTCGACCTAACTCTCCTCCCACTTCTTTCTCTTCTCCAGAAGCGCCTCCCAGTACTCTTTCAGCTCGAGTCGACGCTGTCTTGACCTCTCCTCGATTTCGGGGAACCTCTGCATCTGCGGCTGCTCAAAGACAGGGTCCAGAGGAAGAAACGCGGCGGAGGGATCGAAGTTCTTGCTGAGCTTGTAGTTCTTGAGTTCTTCGGCTTCTGTGGGTGAGGAAGAAAGGGAGGAAGGAAAGGGAGAGTCAGTAAGAATGAACAAAGATAAAGAGACTTCAAAACAACATGCTAGAGCGGACTGACCTCGAGCTCGAAAGTGCGCTTCTGCCTCGGCTTCGATCTCCTCGAACGTCTGGAATCGATCCTGTCTTTTGAAGGGTCCCATCTGTTGTGCAGGTTGATGAATGGAGCTGGATGGAGGGACGGCAGGGAACGAGGAAGGGAGAGGTCGAGGGGTGGGAGGAGGACGGGGCGTGGGAGGAGGGGAAGCGAGGTGGGACATTCTTCTGGGAGACTAGGAAGCAAGGTCAGCACGACGATCGAGCCGAGATGGTAGAGAGGTGCGAAGGTGGTTACTCACGAGAGGGAGGGTACAAAAGGGAGAGGAGAGGAGAGAGGGAAGAGGTCGTGGTGGTTGAAAGTTGAAGAGGAAGGCGACGATTTCCTCCCGTTTTGATTCACCTCTTCTTTCGCCTCGGCAGGCACGCGTCGAAAGGAATCGGCCTGACCCTCGCTTTGATTTTCTTTTCTGAATTTCACTTCCCTCCCTTCTTCTCCTTCCAGCTCCCACTACGTCCCTTCCCTCCCTTTCTTGAACCTCACTTTCTCCCTCTCTTCAACTCTTCCCTTCCCGTATCTTATCGAATGAACAACTCGGCCGAGGATACTCCGCGTCAGAACGGGTTCGTAGGCCTTCCTTTCTCTTTCTTCTTCCTCCTTTGTTGACCAAGCGAAAAGCTCACTATTCCTCATTCCTCCCTTCCTCTCGTGCTCTGTTCTCTCAGGAACCACCTCGGATCCTCAGCCAACCTCACGCCAGGTTCGGTTCCTTTCCTCGAAGAGTCCAACCCGTTGTCGCTCCTCGAGCTCCTCTCTGGCTTCCCGTCCCCTCCTGCCTCTTCCGTTCCTTCGTTCGAGCTCGCGTTCTGACTTTGTTCTCTCCCTTTCTGAATCTCAGGTCATCCACAGCAGTACCATCATAATCGTCAGTCCACTGTATCTTCCCCAGTGAAACCCTTTGCAGGCGGAGGAAGCCTGATTTCCTCCCTCCCGTCCGCTTCACAACAGCTCAACAGCTCGTCTTTCACCCGTCTTCGTACAAAACTCCCCGACCTAATTCCTACTTCTACCATCGAGGATATGATTTCTTCGATAACCCTCCCGCTGGGGGCACTTGGAATGGCCAATACGGAGCTGCTAACGCGTGGAGGGGAGGAGGAGCTGGAAGTTTGGGAGCGGGAGCGGGAGGAGGAAGCTTTGGTTGGAGGTTTGACTTCGACGACGACGAACACTAACACGCTCGGTCATCCCTCTCTCCTACTGGTTTCGCTCGCTCTCAATTATCGAACTAATCGAATATACACGTTTCACTCTTTCTCAACGCGTGAGGTCTTCGAAAAGGAAGGATCCTCTTGAGGTCGTCGGAAGGAAAAGACGACGACGCGTCGAGCTCTTCGTTCAATCGTTGGCTCGTTTCTTGAACGTTCTGGTTTCACCCTACCGATCAGGCTTCCCATCAAGTCCAAACTGAAGGTAAGTAGCAGTCTCATGAGATCGTAAAAGTCCAAGTCCTCGAGTAAATAGAAACGCAAACGCAAATCGACGGCGTCCTGATCTCGCCTGTCCCTCCCTCCCTCCCTCTCTCACCTTGCTACTGCCTCCCCCACCCCAACCCCCACCTTTCGCCAAACCCATATTCACCGAACGCAACCATCAACACCAAATGCCCAATCCCCAACCCCATCGTCTCCCAATCCCAATCGCATCCTCTTCCTCTTCCTCCCCTCTCGCCTCGTCCTCTCCCCGCCAGCGCGAGCGCCAGCACCGCAACCTGCAGCCCCAAGCTGGGAGCTCTCGGCAAGAACACGTAAAGCGAAAGGAACTTCGCCAGGACGAGGAGGGAAGGGAGGTGTCGGAGCAGGAGGAGAACGAGAGGGTGGGGAGGGCGTCGGTAAGGTGGTGGGAGGAGGATTCGAGATTTGGAGGGCGCGAGGAGAGGGCGAGTTGGGATGGGTAAGGGTGGGAGGTTGGTGAAAGGGACGAGAGGAGAGAGGGGTTGAGCGGGAGTCTGAAAACAACGAAACCGAGGATCAGTTCGAGTGAGGGGAGCAAGGGAAGGACGCGTCCGGAAAGACTCACCTCCGTCCTCACACTATCGAAACTCCCTTCACTCGCTGTCCTACTCAGACTCCTCAATCCAAACCCACCATCTTCCTCTTCTTGCTCCCTAAAGATGCCCGTTGCTAGGTTGGGAGGTTCCTGCTGCTGAAGAGGACCGAAAGGATGAGGGACGAAGGGAGCGAGTCGTTTCGAGGGATCGGGTTCGGTGTCGGGTTCGTCGTAGTATTCTGGGAAGTGGAAGGCGTCGTCCTGAGATTTGAACGGAGAAAGAAGAGTCGACAGGTCAGCTCGCTCGAGACAACGGAAAGGACGTGATGGAGACCCACTTTCATCCCCGACTGCAAGATCGTCAAAACCTGTTCGCACGACGGTCGTTTCCTCGGATCGACGTTGAGGAGACCACTGAGGATGTGAAGGAGTTCTCGAGGCAGACCTCGCCGTTGGAAGGAGGCGATGAGAGCTGGGGTGGGGTGGAAGCTGGGAGGTCGAGGAAGGGAGGAAGCTCGGACGCGTCAGTTTAGGTCGACGGGAATGATAGATGTGATTCGGAGAGGAGACGTACCCTGGATAAGCTTTGATATCCGATGCGAGTACTGCGCATGAAGCGAGGGAGAGAGGGGGGTCAGCGAAGAAAGAAAGAAAGAAGGACGCGTCTTCAAAACTCACAATCGAAGTCCTCGATCTGCGAGTAGGGAAGCTTGAAGAAGAGGAGCTTGTAGAGCACCATACCTGATTCAGTTGGAAACCGACCAACTTTACGTCAGCTTCGTCGTCTTCAAACGAAGGAAAGCGAGACCGCAACGAACCGAGCGACCAAAGATCCCCTTCCCTCCCCAGTTCCATCAACCGTCCCTCCCGATCAACCATCAAGCTCTCAGGAGCACAGTACTCCATCGTTCCCTGTGACAAAACAAACCCGAACATGGATCAGCCGAGTCTTCACGGGGAAGAAGGAACAGGCGAAACGAAAACGAACCGTGTTCCCCGACCTCCCCTCCCTTCCACCCCCATAAACGACCGCTCTCGACGTCCCGAAATCCGAGATGAGAGCTCGAGGGATCAGATCTCCTTCCTCTTGATGCAGGAGGACGTTGGAGCATTTGAGATCAAGGTGAAGGATGCCGTGGTCGTGCTGTGACGAAACGAGACGAACGAGTCAGGTTTCGGACGCGACGTGAAACGAATCTCGACAAGGTCGAGGGTTGGTTTTAGAGGACAGAACTGGCAAAAACTACTGAAGAGACGAAACTCACCAGATATCCCAACCCCTTCACAATCCCTCCAAACACACCCTCCACCTCCTCCCTCCCGAGCAACCTCACCGCCCTCCTCTCACCCCCTCCTCCTCCGTTCTTCCCAGTCCCGAACATCCCACCGCTCTTCCCACCACCCGCCACCACACCCTTTGAGCTTCTCCTCGCTCGGATAGCAGCCTTCGCCTCCTCGGGAGAGAGCTCAGCAAGATGGAACGCGTCGAGAGGAGCGTCGCCGGTGGTAGGAGAAGGGAGGGTTCGGGTGAGGATGAAATCTTCGAGAGAGCCAGAGGAGGCAAACTGCATTAGGATGCTGGAGCAGGGGAAAAGAACGGGGGGAGGTCAGCTTGATGAGAGAGAGAGAGAGAGAGGAGGGAAGGCAGAGGGAAAGAGGAGAGAAGAAGGACGCACTGGAGAGCTTGGACTTTGGGACCGAAGCTGTAAAAAGTTGATGAGGAGAGAGCAGGAGCGAAGGTGTCAGATTTGAAGGAACGTCGAGAAGTCGGCGGACGAGAGGGAGTGGACGCGTCGTCGACGAGGAAGAAGGAGGAGAACGAACCTCGAGAACCTTGTTCTTTCGATCCAGGCGTGATGGTAGGTGACTTTCGGAACCGTTTGAAGAAGACGAGAAACGTTAGTTCGAGGCGGACGAGGTAAACAGCGAGACCGAAGGAAGACGCGTCGTCTTTGAAACGAGCTCGAGAAAAACGTACCGATGTTCTCGTGCCGTAAGGTTTGGAGAAGCTGAACTTCTCGTAGTACTCTAATAGGCCAAGCCAAGCGGGGAAGTGCAGAGGTCAGCTGGTGGGAAAGAGACAAGGGAGGAAAGCGCGTCGACGAGGAAGTCAGAGCGGGATTCAGTACGAACTTGATTAGATAATCGTGCGACTCTCCAACAGCGACCTTCTTGACAGCGTACAATCCTAGGGGTTGATTGTCGAGGAGGTGCTGACTGAAGTTAAGCAAAACACAGAAGGGAAGAGGAAAAGAAAAGCGATGTGAGCTCGAGCTCAACCCTGCGACGCGATTCTTCAAACCCCAATCTTCCAGCCTCACAACCAGATATACTTCGGGACTGACCAAAGAAACACCGTCCCCTGAGCACCCATCCCCAGCCTTCCTTCCTCCTTGAAGAAGCGTTCGTAATACCCATCTGCTCCGTTCTGACCCAACCCTCCCTCCTCCTCCTCCAGTTCCTCCTCGACGACTCTCTCAGCCCTCCTCGACCTCCTCTTCCGCCCACCTCCATTCCCGTTCCCATTCAATCTCGCCGACGAAGAAGAAGGAGCCGCAGAAGGGATGGGCTCGTCCGATTCGTACTCGTCCACGAAAGCTGAAGACGCTGGTGAGCTTCGAAAGAGGGTTCTCGAAGAGGAAGAAGCTCTCCTCGGACGAGGAGTTGAGACGGGAGTGTTGGCTTGGGATAAGATGGAGAAGTACCGGGCGGTGGGTTGGGTGTAAGGGTACGAGGAGGGCGAAGGGGAGGGCTGAGGAAGGGACAGTGGGAGGGAGGGAGATGGAGGGCGTCAGCTGATGAGGAAGGTTGAGCTTCGAGTATGCTGCCTCAGAAGCCTGATAGGAAAAGTTTTCACTCTACGCACAATGTTGATCCCTCCTTCTGCATCCGCCATAGGTCTCTTGCAGTAAGGACACAGGCTCTCTTCTACTTCGTCCTCGTCGTCTTGAGTCGTCTCTCCTCCATCCGTTGATTCTCCTCCTTCGGGTAGACTTCGAGGCGTGGAAGGACCTGAAGGGAAAGGATGAGGAAGAACCGTAAGAGCATGGGAAGGTGGGTTGTACAGGACAAGAGAGGTGGGAGTGTGGCTGAAGAAGGACAAGAGAGGGAAGGGAAGGAAGGACGAGGAAGATGGTGAGCTCGGATGTTTCGAGAGAAGCGAGCGATGGACGGACCACAGAGGAGATATACTCACAGGACCGTTTGCCAGTCTCCAGCAGGGATGAGGAGCGTCCCTCGAGACATTGTGTGTTGATTCGTTTCGATTGAGAGAGTGGGAGTGGGAGCGGGAGGGAAGGGCCTTGATGGTTGGAAGGGAAGATCGGATGAGCTCGGCTCGAAGCTCGAGAGTTCGTTTGGCATTTTTTTGATGCCTCGCCATTTTGATGCTCCCTCAGAAGTCGTTCTAAGAAACCGCTTCCAGTCTGCTCACATCTCGTCTGAGATCGAGTCTGAAAAAATCTCTCCACGAGCTGACTTCGCACTTCAAGGTTACTTAACCTTTTCTTCCCTCCCTCCCTCGCCCATCTTGGCCTCGTTCTTCGCATCTCGGATACTACGAAGCACCGACGCTAGGAACTATAAGATACGAGCTGAACGCAGCAGCAAACTGGAAAGTCAAGCGAGAGCGTAACGCTGATACGAGCCTGAAAGACGACGCGTCGCCGTTCTAACTTGATCTCTGTCTTTGATCGTTGAAGAAAGTTTGAAAGCTCGAATCGCATCTATAGGTATAATTCATACAACGATCGCCCTCAAATCAGCAAATCAAACACCCCCACCCACCCTTCTCCTCTTCCTTCTTTCCCAACATGCTCTTCGACGCTCTCCCCATCGTCTCTCCCTTCTCTCCCTTCTCCGCACCACCAACTACGCCCACACTCCCGTCGAGCTTCTTCTTCGCATAAACCCTTATCCTCTCCTCCCCGTCCTCTCCAACAGCGCTAATCATCACCTCCTCCAGCCCTTCCCTCTCCGCCTTCCGCTCAGCCTCTTGGACGCGTTCGAGGCGTTCGGCGGTGATCTCGAAGGAGCGAGGGAGGAGGGAGTCGTCCCATGATCCGGTTTGGAGGGTTTGGGAGAGGGCACGGGCACAGGAGAAGATTCGAGACTGGCGGGGAGCAGGAGAAAGGTCAGGTTGAGGGAGAGAGAGAGGGCAGAGGGCGGAGACACGAACCATTCCATGCCCTTCGAAGCTACAAAGTCGAGAAACGAGAAGGAAATAAATGGCCAGTAAGTCTGGGGAAGAAGATGAAGACTGATGCGGAAGAGAGCTCACCCAGCGGAAACGAAGAGACCTGGCGACGAGGGAACCTCTCCGACGAGAGGGAGATAATCCTTGACGGAGGTGAGGATCCCGGTCCAGACTCGAGTGAGACCTTCTCCGTAACCTTCCTCTCCCCAGTTGACGAAGTTGGTCTTGCAGTAGTCGGCGAGAACTGGAGGAAGCAAAGGAAAAGAAGGGAAGTCGGGACGCGTCAGTTCGAAATCTGACTCGACTTCGCTTCATCCTCTTCGCCTTCCTCCCAATCTCCAGACACCATCGACTCACGTTTGGTCCACTCCTCTCCAACCTGACTATCATTTACCGTCTCCCTCTCCTCGTCCTTCGCTCTCCCATCTCTCACGAGGTCGTCCCATCCTCCTCCAAGAATGATCCCACCGCTCAATCGAGACTGGACCAGATAGTATCCTCCCGTCATGTTGTATGTGTGCTTGAGGGACTGAGCTCCAGAGTACGAAGGAGGAGGAGTGATGAGAGCGCACTGAGCGAGTCGAGGTCGGATGCTGAAGACGAGAGAACGATTTAACGCGGAGGGTCAGCTCTCTTCGATTCTGGAGTTCAATCGAGGAAACAAAGGTAGTTCACTGTGATTGAATGGCTTCGCTCTCAGGGAAGAAGTTCTTCGTGTGAGCGTTGGTAGCGAGAACGAGTCGACCAGCGACGATTTCTCCCTTTGAGGTTTTGATCGTCCAGGTCTTGGGTTTGAATTTCTCGCTGAGGAAGGAGGAAGAGGAGGGAGTTTGAGAGAATGAAGAGATGGGAGTCCAGGAGTGGATGGAGAAGTCGGAAGTTGTTGAGGCGAGGGCAAGAGTCGCAAGAGCGGTACAGAGTTTGTGGCTAAACGAAACGCGACGAAGGTCAGGTTTCTTCGAGGTGAACTTAGAGGGAAAAGGGAGAAAGACGTACGAGTGAACACTTCCAGCTGGTCGAAGATGGCAAGAGGCGATCCCTTGATGACGAGAGACCTGGAAGAAGATCGAGAGAGTCAGTTCAGACGACGACGCGTCGCAAAAGCGTGTTCGACTTGAAACTCACCTTGATTGCCTCGTCAGCATCAGCGATGAAGCTCGTATCTCCGTTCCCCTTAAGTCCCAAATCCCTCCTAGCACTCAGCCAATCCTCGTACATCTCCTTCCTCTTCTGGAGCTTGTCCTTCACCGAGTGAGCTGCTCGACGACAAGTTTCGAACGAAGCGGTCAGTGAGGTATCTTCCTCTCCCGTCACGCTGCTTCAGAGGAAAGGAGAGGAAGTACTTACTCTCGCAAAGATGACCTCTCCAGAAATCTACAGTCTCAGCGATCCCCTCCTTCTCGATGATCTCCGAGATGATCTCGAGGTTGTCTCGCTCCGCCTGGATGATTCTGGCGGCTTCGTCTCGAGAAACTCCAGCTCCTGTTGGAAGAGGAGCTTGAAGACCATGGAACGACTTGTAGGTAGCAGGTCCCACGCTGAAAGACGGGAGAGGAAGAAAAGTGAGCTCTTCTCTCGTCGGCGTCGGCGATCTCCTGCGACGACAGTTCGAGGGCGAAAGGAAGAACTCACTGTCCACCGTTTCTACCAGCTAAGAAACCAAAAGGATCACAACATCAGTAAAGACTATCGTGAGGCAGATATCTCCAACTCACTAGCACCACTAGCTATATCCTTCGCCTCAAGCAGAACGACCTTCTTCCCCTCCCCTTCTCCTCCCGGTCTCGTCAAGAAGTAGGCCAGCGCGCACCCCATCATCCCTCCTCCAACAATCACAATGTCGGCTTCTTTAGGCAGAGGAGTGTCCTTGTTGATGAGGTAGAGGGAGGAAGGCCCTTTGTTCTGCGAGCGAGCGAGCAAGAAGGAAGGAACGCCCGTGTGAGCTCGACTTTTGTCCTCTCTTTCTTCCTCTCAGTTGGCTCAAATCCGAGGTAGAAAACGGAGAAGGACTCACTGTTGCCTGCCAGTGAGAGCACGTTGAAATGAAGGGTTGAGGGAAGGTGGACATGCTTTCGAGGAGCTGAGACGAGGTGGGAGTTTGAGGGGAGACGGAAGAGAGCAAGATCGACCCGTAGGAGATGTCCGTCGCCAGATCTGCTTCCGCTTTTCTTGCATCGATAACATCGATAGAAAAGCGTGACAGGGAGGTTCGCGCGCAAATCTTCTCCACTCGATGTTGGCTCAAAACAAATCTGCCTCCGAAATTACCCCCCAACAAGCTCTTCAGCCTCGTCGCCCCTTCTCTCCTCGAACTCTCACCTAAACATCTCGCATCTCGCATCTCCTTCCCTCCCCTCCCTCCTCCCTCCACCATATCAAACTACCTCCTCCCCCTCTCCCTCCTGATGACGTCTCAATCTCAAACTGTCCAAAACTCCTTCCTGGACCAGCTCATCGGCTCCACTGTCCACTCCATCCGCTCCTCCCTCACCCAACCCATCCAACTCCTCACCTCCCAACCTTCCTCTCCAACCCAACTCGCCCTTCTCCTCCCTCTCCTCGCCTCTACAGCTCAGCTCACCTTCTCAGCAGCCGAGTTCCTCGCCATTCGACCTCTGGTAGGCGACAACTCGACGGCGTACTCGTCTTCAAAGGCGAGAGGAGGAGGTTCAGGAGGAGAGAAGGAGGAAGTCTTCCAACCTCGAGCGATTCAGAAGTGGTGGGAAGGGTTCTGGATCCCCGGGTTGGGAGTGGTGGTTGGTCTGGGAGCCCTGAGTGTAGGAGGAGGGATCAGAGGGTCGATGATGAGGAGCAGAGGAGGAGGCAGAGCGAGAGGGTGGTACCTCGTTGGAAGCTGTTTCGCTTTGGGACATTTCGGGTTTGGACCTAAGGTGAGTCACTCTGCTCCACGTGCTGAGAGGGTTTTGAAGGTCTGGTTCGTCCAGAGAGGAGGGAGAAAGAGCGAGGGCTGTTGAAGGGAGGAAGGAGCGAGCTCGAGCTCAACCACCTCCTCCTTCCTTCCTGCCTCGTCCCTCCTCCGTTTGCTCCTCCCTTGTTCGAAACCCGTACATAAGCTAACTCCAAACTTCGTTTACATTACAGGTCGCCCAAATCATCAAAACCATCCTCAAAGGTCCTCCGAAACACGCTCGTTCCAACACGCAAGCCTGGCTGGAAGTCCATGCCTCTCGGACGGTTCTGGCGGACATTCCTGCCTTCCTTTGCTTCTTGTTGGCGGTGATGTCCTAGAAGGCGTTGAGGGGATGTGGTTTACGATCTTTACGAGTTTGTTTGCGGTATGTAGAGCAGATTTCGAGAAAGAAAGACGCGACGCGAGTGATCTTTGATCTTTCTGTCCCTCTATCGTCGCGAGATTGGGAACTCAGCTCTCTGACTCCTTCGTTCTTCTCAGAAAGTTCACCATCAGCATGAGCTTGTCGGAATCAAACCCCAACTTCGTAATATTTTCGACGTCAAGCAAGGACGGCAAGGAAAAGACCGGAGGGAGGGCTGACCCTGTTGACCCAAACGACCATGACCTCTCGTCGTCGTCTTCCTCTCTCCGAACCACCACGACTCCTCTATCGAAGCATGTCTACTAGACGCTCCTTCCCACCAGCAGCAGCACCGAATCCTTCCTCTTCTTCTTCTCCTCCAACAGAACGTGTGATCCCTCGACTCCCTCTCCTCTCGTTCCTCCCTCCTCCTCCTCGCTCTTCTTCGCTCTCCCTCCCTCTCCCTCCCGTCCCCGACATCTCTCCTATACCAGGTTACACGCATACAACCCACTTCCTCCCCTCCGCTTACCCTCGAACGTTCTACGATTCTACTTCCCCTCCAGCATCGAAACCAGCGAGCGAGATCTGGAAACCGGTCGATCCGATCTCGTCCGGGGAGAGTCGAGCAGAGAGGATGAAGAGGGTGAATAAAGAGATTGACGAGTTGACTAGTGCGAACGAAGATGGGAAGGCGAGGTTGGTGCAGGAAGGAGAGAGAGTGGGGGTGAGGCTGGAGCAGGTCGTGGAGAGGTTCGTGAAGGAGAGGAGGAACTTGAAGGGAGGAGAAAAGAAGAAGGAGGTGACGTTGATTTTGGTGAGTTTTTCGTTAGTTTTTGATCTCTTTTTTTGGGAAGAACATGCACTCATCTTTCACGTCTTCTTTGTTGTCCGTAGGGCCACGCGAACGGACTACCAGTAGAGGTGAGAGAGCAGCTTTCGGTCTCCTCCTTTCTTGAGCTCGAGCTCACCTCTTCTTTCCTTCCCTCCGATTCTGCCCTTCGTCGTCCCTTTTCCCAGGACTGGCACTTCCCTCTTCGAACAGCTACCTCCCTGCTCGCTTCCGAGTCCTCTTCTCTCCCTTTCGAAGTCGTCGAGATCTGGTGCGCTTTAGTTTCGCTCGACTCGCTATCCTTTCAGTCCTCCCTCCGAAGCTCACCTCGTCTTCTTCGATTCGTTTCGCTTCCTCCTCCAGGCTCCTCACCACCCCTCTCACCCACCCTTCTCACGGACCAACGTACATCTGGACCGACCACGCTCGAGATTTCACCTCGTTCATCCTTCACTACCTTCCTCTCGTCCCTTCTTCCTCCTCTCTGCCCGACGTGCTCGAGCGGAGAGACGAAGCAGCAAGGAGGGAAGGCATCGTCAGCGTTGGACACTCGTTCTCGGGGACGTCGTTCCTTCTGGCTGAGTTGGAGCATGGGAGGAAAGGCGGAGAGTCGTTGGGTGAAGGTTTAATGGTCGTGGACCCGATGGTGACTCTCTTTCTTCTTTCTTTCCCTTCTTTCTTTCCGCTCAAGACGCGTCTGACTCGCAAAGCCCCTCCTATTTCCATTCCAGATCATCGATCCTCGCTCAGCTTACTTCCAGCTAACTGGCTCAAGACCTGGAGCTCCCAGTGGGCTAACGAGAGGTGCGGTTGGACGACCTGACGTTTGGCCTTCTCTGTACGTTCGAACGCGTCGCTACCCCTTCCCTTCTTCGAACTCCCACCGACCGCTCTTCCATCTCCTCTCTAACAGCTCCTCCATCAAACCCACGCTCCTCAAGTCTCCTTTCTTCCAAGCCTTCCACCCAACCCAACTCGATTCCTACATCCAGCACGGTTTCATCCTCCTCAACCCTTCCGATCCCACCGACCTTCGAGCAACGCTCGCGTTCCCTCGATGGGCTGAAGCGTTGATATTTACGAAAGGATATCCGTTGGGGGAAGTCTGGGATCGGTTGGAATTTGGAGGCGAGAAGGTGGGTAAGGGTGGGAAGGAGGTGAGGTGGGTGTTCCCAGGGATCGGACAGCTGTGAGTTTAGAGCTCGTTATCTCTCAGATTTCGAGATGAAGATTCCGAGTATGGACTGACGCACCCGTCTCCTTGCTCTCTCTCTGTTCTATCAGATCCGGACCCGATTCAGACCATCAACGAATCTCTCACTTCCTTTCCGATCCACCTCCTCCCACATCCGACGTCCCTCTCGCACTGAAGCCCACCAAATCCTCAAACGTGATCGTGGAGGGTGCTGGACATCTAGTAGTGCAGGAACGACCCGTAGAAATGGGAGAGGTGCTGACGGACTTCTTGGTGGATTTGTTCGGAGAGCGAGACGCGTCGAAGGGGAGGGAGGCGAAGCTTTGATCTAGAGACGTGCACGTGTAGATTCTCAGTCGAAGGACGCCTTATATATGTGGTAATTAACGACACGGTGCTCGATTCTTTCTAGGAAGGGCCTTTCTTCTCGTCGACTCGGAGCGGAAGACAGCGCGTCGAGTTTTGCGAGTCGCTGCGTTGTGCTGTTTCTTTTTCTTCCTGCCTTTCTCTTTTCCGTTCAATCATCATAAGCTAAGGATAAGTGAGTGAGTCTTATCTACGACAGAAGAAAGCGAGCTAAGGAAAGAAAGCGGACGCAAAACGAGCCAGTGTTCAAAACGAAAACGACGCGTCTCCTCCCCTCTGCACTTCCCTCCCTTTCCCTTCCCCTTCCCAGCCTACTCCTCCAGATCCAAGTCACCTCCGAGTATCTTCCTCAAATGTCGATCCAATCCCGTATGCGACCTTTCGAAGCTCTCGTATAGCGACCCATCGTCCACCAACCTCACACGCCCCTCCTTCGACTTCCTGTCCACCCTCCACTTCAACCCCCCTGTTCCCAGTGACTCTCCCGGCAAGTAGTCCCAATCCCTCATCTCCCACCACAAGCTTTCCAGCTTCACCATCCTCTTCGCCAAAGCAGTCCAAGCGTCCATCGTCCTCCCTGGAATCCGGTCGACCGCTCGCTTTCCTACGAGACAGGGAGACTCCCGGGATTTGAGTTCGACGTATCGTAGCGGCCGAGGTTTGTCGTTCCACTGGAGTTCGATGTGATTGAAGTTGTGGGTGCAGAACTTGTGTTCGAAAAGGAGGAGGGAAGAGCATGGGAGGTACAGATGTTTGAGGTGAGGGAAGGACGGGAGGGAGGAGAGGAAGTCGGTGTAGGTTTGGAACTCGATGGGTTGAGGGTTGAGGAGGAGCTGAGAGAAAGGAGGGGAAGGTAATCATCAGTTTCAGAAGGAAGCCGCGAAGTTGAGAGAGGACACGCGTCGAGATGCAACTCACGTCGGCCTTGACGAAGAAATCGCCCACGAACTCGAGACGCTCGAGGTGAGGGAAGAGCTCGTTTATGGCAACGAAGAGCGCAGAAGTGATCTCTACTCGATTCTCCCTCTCAGAGTACTGTGCCAGGCCCGAACTCTCCACCATCAACCCCGAAACCGTCCAACCGCGTCCACCAACCCACGCGACGTCCATCGCAAGCTCCGAAAGCCTCTCCCTTCCCAAAAAGTCGGCCACTCCGTTCCTCTGACCAAACATCTCCAAACCTCTGACGCGCCCAAGCTCCTCGAGCGGTACTTGGAGCACCGTTGGCTCGTCGTTGTCGGAGGGGAGGGAGAACTCGAGGCGAGTGAGGGAGAGGTGTTCTGAGAGGAAGAAGGAGAGCCATTCCGGGGGCATCACCGGATCGTCCCACCTCCCAGTGCATTCGAAGTGAAGCGTTTGAAGTCCGGGAAGATTGGGGGAGACGGAATATTGGTCGAAGGGAGGGACGAACGCGTTGAAGAAGTCGATGTCGTCCTTGAGAACGCGAAGGTTCAGAGTCCCGACTTGGACGTTGCAGGCCTCGACGAAAGACGAGAAGGCGAAGAGGAACTCGTCGGAGGCGGTATCCAAAAAGTTGTCAAAGTCGTCGTCGTACTGCTTGAGCAAGAGGGAGGAGAGGGAGATGGCGGGGATGAAGAGAGGAGGAGATCCGACGGGTCGTCGAGTTGGGAGGGGTCGGAAGTCGTTCTGCTTGAGTTCCCATGAATCGAAGTGGAGGGTTTTGAGGGTAGGATGCGATGCGATGGCGACTTGGATTCCAAAGGTGAGGTGAAAGGCTGGGGAACCGTGAATACTGAGGGTTTGGAGGTTGACGAGGTGGGAGAGGGAGATTGCGAGGAGGGAGGATTGAGCCACCGCCCACGCGCTTTGGAAGAGATCCTGATTCGCCCACGAGACGAAGTCTTCGAGTTCGAGCTCTGAGGCAGGGATCTTGACGTGGACGGATCTGCATACGGCGGCGAAGAAAAGCAAGGTCAATCAGGGAAGGAGAAGAGCCGCCATCGGAAGAGATCCGCTTGCTCACTTGATCGCAGCGACCATGATAAGATCCCGAGACATGTTGAAAAGCTGTTGGAGAGCTTTGACGGTTGTGATGTTGTAGGTGTGGTAGAGTTTCGGAGTGGTGAGCTTCGAAGGAGAGAAGAAGACAGAGAAGGGGTCGAGTCGATCGTCAGTTAACGGACGGACGAAAGGAGAGGGCAAGCTCAACCTCCTGCTGTTCACTCACCTGCTTAAGCGATCTGGACACGAGTTGAAGAGTCGAGAGATCCTTCTTCGTCGGGATGTTGTCGAATATGAGGTCCAGAAGCTCGACGGGGAGGCGAGAGATGGGGGGAGGGAGGGAGGGCTGAACTCGAAGGTCGAGAAGGCCGCCGTTCTGGATTTCGATGGATCTAGAAAGTGAGGTAGGAGTAGAGATAGGAATCAGGCTCGTGAACTTGGACAGTTCAAGGCCCGAAATCTGCTTACTGTTTTTGAGACATGATGGGGTTCGGAGGGAAAGCGAGCTTGCGAAACTCAAGTGCTTTTGAGCTCTCGACTCCATCCCCTCCTTCCCTTCCTCTTTTCCTCCTCCATCTTCTCCTCCTCCTAAAATGTCTCGAAACCGATGGGACGAACCCGCTCCTCCTCCTACTCAGAGTTCTCAATCCCCAGCAGGACCTCCTCAAGCTCAACTCGACGCCGCAGAGAGAGCTGGTAAGTCCTTCGAGCTCGTCCTTCTCTCCCTCCCTCCCTCCCTTCTTCCTCCCTCCTTCCTCCTTCCGCTTTCCAACCCTCTCAAGTTCGCTGACCTCGACCTTCTGCGCTTCTTAATCTTCTACAGCCGCCATCGCTGCTAAACTCACTTCCCAGATTCGACCTCCTCCCTCTGAACCTGCTCCTCCTCCTCCTCCTCCGAAACGAGAAGGAACCATCTTTGACGGAGAGTTCACTCACGACATCGAGATCAACGATCTCAGGAACCGATATCTTCTCACCAAAGGATCCACTCAACAAGCTCTCCACGCCGAAACGGGAGCTTCCATCACCACCAAGGGAGTCTGGCTTCCTGACAAGTCCAAAGCGACAGCAGCCGAACCTCCTCTCTACCTTCACATCGCCGCCATGACCAAGGAAGCTCTCGATATCGCAGTGGCGAAGGTGAGTTTTCGTATCTTTAGATCCTCACTTCATCTTTTCACTCTTGCCCTGTCCATCAGTCGAGTTCCTTTGAAGCCCAAGCTCACCTCTCTTTCCTTCCTCCCTTCGTCCTCTTCCTCCCAGGTCAACGATCTCATCGCTCAAGAACTCGGACCTCTCGTCGAAGATCGATCCCAATGGGCTCGAAACCGAGCTCAGTTCTCAGCTGGAGGAGCTCCTCTTACTGGAGCCAACGCCTCGCCTGCTGGACCGCCTGGAGGAGGAGCTGGATCGCCGACGCGACCCTCGGAAGGAAGCCCTCACGGGGGACCTCCTGGAGGTGGATTCGGAGGGATGAGGGGAGGTTTCGGAGGAGGCATGCGAGGTGGCTTTGGAGGAGGAGATCGAGGTGGATTTGGAGGAGGAGGACCCGAGAGGAGGAAGTGGCCGGAGGAGAAGGTCTTCATCGGGTTGGAGAGCTTGAGGAACTTCAACGTCCGAGCTAAGGTGGTTGGACCTGGAGTGAGTACTCAATCAGCTTTCGTAGGGATGCTGGGACGCGATGATAGAGTTGGGAGGGAGGAGGAGAGTTCGATTGGCGTCTTTCGAGGCTTCGGTGAGCTCGAGCTGACTTTCTCCCTTCCGTCGTCGCCTCACCTCGCAGGGAATGTTCGTCAAGCACATCCAATCTGAAACTGGAACCCGAGTACAGATCAAGGGACAGGGATCTGGTTTCTACGAGCAGGATACTGGAAGGGAGGGAGACGATCTCATGCACATCTCGATCAGGTGCGTCGTCCCTTCGACTCGTCTCGCCTCGTCTCTCTTTCTCCCTCGTATCCAGTGCTTCGTATCCCCAACTGACAAGACCATCTTCTCTTTTGTCCTCTCCTTCTCCAGTGGACCCGAGGAATCCATGATCGAACGAGCCAAGCTCCTCGCCGACGACCTCCTCCTCGTCGTTCGTTCGGAATGGACCAAGGCTCGAGACGCCAACGCTCAGGGTCAGGCTCAGCAAGGTTACGGAGGACTTGGTCAGGGTGGTTACCAGCAGCAACAGCAGCAGTCAGCTACCGCTCAGGCATACTACGTTCGTCCTCATCTCTTTCCTTTTCTCTTCTTCCGTCGCGTCGAGCCGAACGCGATACTGACTTTCCTTTTCTACCTTCTGCTCCCTTCTGCTCTTTCTTCTCATCGCCTTCGTCGGTACTAGGCTCAGCAGCAAGCCGCCTACGCTCAGCAAGCTCCTCCTCAACCCGGAGGAGAAGCGCCTCCTCCTCCTCCCGCCGACGGGCAAGCACCTCCCGCTCCTCCAGCAGATGGATCCGCCGTTCCTGCTACGACCCCCGGTGGAACTGCCGTTCCCGCTGAGGATCCTCAGGAGGCTTACAGGAAGTACTGGTGAGTACCTTGGTTCCCGTTTCTCTTCTTCCCTCGTCGACTCGTTCCGTTCGTTCGACCTCCTCGACTGATGCGTTTCGACTCTCACTTTCTTTCCTCGCAGGGCTGCTTACGGATACGACGTCAACGATCCTGCTTGTGAGTAGTACCTTCTCGTGTCTCGACCTTTTGCGCTCGTCCTCATCTCGAATAAACGAGTGCGTCTCACTTTCGAAGCTTACCCTGACGCGCTTCCCCTTCTTCTTTTTCCCACAGTCCAAGCCTGGCAGCAACAGCAGTACGGCTACTACCAGACCGGAGCTGCTGGATCTACTCCCGTCGCTTCCACTAGCACACCTGCTGGAGCTGGAACTAACCCTGCGGAACCTCTCACGTTCGTTCTCGTTGTTCGTCTCTCTTTCACCCGTCTTCCCTTCACTGACGCAACCGTTCTTTTTGCTCTTCTCACAGTCCCGTCCCTGCCGTTCCTGCTCCTCCCCCCGCTTGATCCTTTTCCTTTTCAGCTCGGAAGAAGAGCTCGTTTCGGAGCGGGGACGGGTAAGGGGGAGAGAGAGGAGACCGACGCGTTTGGTTTCGATCGGTTGGCTCGACGGACTGTGGAAACGATATCTGTTGATCTGTTTTTGAAGGCTGGCTCGATGGACTGTGGATTACTCTGTCTGATGTTCGTTGAGCTCATGCCACTTTTTGACTTTTCTTGTTTGCGAGGAAGGAGAGACGAGACGAGGACGAGACAAGGTTTGCGAGCTGAGAAGAGAAAGGACATTGGTGGGTGATGAGAGGGTGTATATCGATTGGTTGAAGGAGTCACATACGGGCTGGGATAAGGAGTTGAAGGATATGGTGGATGGGAGGCTGGAGGTTTGGGTCCGGACGAGGAGGAGGAGGGGGAAGGAAGGGGTGAGACGCGTTTGATGACGGGAGGGTCGGGGTAGATAATTAGCTCTGTACGCGTCTTTTGCTGTTCTTCATTGTTATATAGAAGAGCTCGGTATCTCACGACGATTACACAAAGACAGAACGCCTCTGAAAACAAGATTGCAGCCGCGAGCGGGCGACGCGTCGACTTTGGTTCGAGCTCGTCTCGAAGTTCGCCACCCAACCACTTCCTTCCTTCCCTCCTTCTCCTCCCTCTTCCCTCCTTCTTGCCCTACAACGACGATGCGATGAGCACCACCCCGATGGCCTCCGACGACTACAACTCTGATTCGGACGAATACGACTTCCCACCTCTCCCTACAGATGATGCTTTCCTCGACGAACTCGCCAACATCGAACGAGCTCATTTCCACCCTCCCCTCTCTTCGACTCCCAACAAACCTTCCTCTGCTCTGCTCCCCCCGTCTACCAACTCGCAGAAGTCAATCTCGTCCCCTTCGTCGTCGCTTGGAGTCCGTCACGTCGACGTCGAGCTGGAAGTAGAGCTCGCTATCGATCGAAGTTTGGATGCAAGAGCTGGAGGAGAGTCGAGCTTGATGGACGGAGATTCAGTCTTCTTGAGCTCTCTGGGGGAGGATGAGATCGAGGAAGCTATAGCTAGACAGCTGCAGAGTCAGGATGACATGGAGGACCTCATGTGAGTCGATTGATCATCGGGCTCGTCGCAGCAGGAGGATGGAAGGAGGCAGGGAGCGTTGAAGGAATCGAAGCTCACCCACCTCCTTCCTTTGGTTCTCTCTCAGGCCACCCCACCCTTCCCTCTTCGCCCTGTACCGTAGGAGGAACTTCTTCTCAGTCACGGATCTAGCAGCTCCCACTTGGTGTGAGGTTCAGTACGATTAGTGAGTTCCAGAGATCGTCGAAGCTCAAAGCTCGAAGCTCATCAAACCACTCCCTTCCATTCGATCCTCTTTCCCTTGCTCTCCAGTGGCCTTCGAGGGAAACGGTTCCTGAAACCTTCAGATCGACCTACGACGTTCATCACCTCGAAGGGAAACGTGATAGCACCCGATCTGGAGAAGGCTGTAGCGAACGACAAGACGATGAAGTGATTCTTCTCTTCTTCTTCTGAGGAACGATGCGTCGAGCTGACATGCTTTTCCTTTGATCCGAATAGGAAAGGAACCAAGATCCACAAGGCCCTAGAGAGGGAGATTCATCCGGTAGAGATCAAGGTGACGGTGGAGACGAAGGAGGAGACTTGGGCGTTGAGGGTGAGTCGAGCTCCGGTCGAGTCGTCGAAGACAAGAACTGACTTTCGCTGCTGCTGAAACAGATCCTGAACATGCTGGCGTCGCTAGAGGCTCTGATGGCTCTTGGGAAGTGCAGGGAAATGCCGGTCATGGGGTGAGTCTCGCACCTCTTCTTCCGATCCTCGTCGAGTTGATCTGACCTTCGACGCGTCTTCTCCTTTTCAGTTTCATCAAGGGCCATCTCGTCGTAGGGATCATCGTCAGTCTGCTATTCCTCCGCTCTCTTTTGTTCTTTCGGCTCTCTGACCTCGACTTCGTTTATCTTCTCTCAGGACGAAATTCAACGCGTCCCTCTCGTCGACTTGTCTCTCCCCTCTTCCTCGACACCGACCTCCTCACCGAAGAAGTCCACTGCATCCCCTCAAACCAACAAGATCACTTCCTACTTCATACCAAGTTCGCCTGCGAAGGGAAAGGGTCGTGCTGGAACCAACTCGACTCCGACCCATACCCTCAAGGTCAGCGATTCCAAGACGAGGAAGACGAGGTCCCTCCCTCGAGAGGACGCCAGTCTCTCAGGTTTGTCCTTACTTTTCCGATTTCATCGAGACTCGAGCGTTCACTCACCGCTCCTTCACTCCTCTCTCTGTCGTCGCCAGGCAAGATCCAAACCCAAGCCTACAAGTTCCTCCTGGACGCTCTCCTTCGACCTCCCTCCGACTTCTCCTCCCCGAACAAACCCTCGTTCTCCTTCCCTCATCTCTTCGCCAGCCTCGATCTCTCTTCCCAACTCCAACTCTCCGAAGAGTTCCTCGCTCAAGCTCAGATCCTCATCGACGGGAACGGACTCGACTGTCCTTCGATAGCGACCTTGGACGATCTCGCAGACGCGTGGGAGAGAACCGTCTCGAGACTGGGAGTCGATAGGAACGAGGCGTGCTCGAGGGATCTGGAACTCGTTTATCGATTTCAGGAGACGACGAGAGGTCGATCGAGTGGGAAGAGGAAGGTGTTGGACGCTTCGATGACCATGGGGAGCGGAGGGATTGCTTTGAGCGTCGAGGAGAACGATCGTCTGTTGGCGTTGGCGATTCAGGCGTCGCTTGGACTGGGAATTGGAGCCGAGGAGGTGAAGCTGGGTGGAGTGGAGGAGTCGGCTGAGGAGACGGATGAGGAGATGTTGGAGAGGGCGATTGCTGAGAGCCTGAAGGGAGTAGCCGTGCTGGAGGCTGAAGGGTCGACGCGTCTCGAGGTGTTGGAGGAGGAAAAGGAGGGTATCGACGACGCCGAAGAACTACCTCCCGACGTCGAGCCTCAACATCGGAACCCTTGGACCATCGAGCCAGGGTCGTCGGATTCTCTCGCCCGAGCAACATCGTCGCAGCTCTCGATCTCCTCTCCCAAAGAGGACAGCTCCTCCTCCTTCGTCTCCCAACTCCGTACCTCGATACCCATTCTATCCCAGTCTGCCTCTTCTTTCTCAAAACCCATCGAGATCTCGGACTCGGAGAACTCGGACTCGGAAGAAGAGGAATCGAACAAACCGGTCGCGTCTTCGTCGTCCTCGACGATACCAGCTACCTCCCTCCCCTTCGACGAAACCTCCCTCCTCCAGCTGAAGCATCCGGAACTCAAAACTCTCGCATTCAAACACTCCCTCCCAACCTGGGGACGAAAGGTCGATCTCATCGCTCGGCTCCTCAAGTCGTCTTCCTCCGCCTCCTCTTCGACTCCTGCCTCCTCCTCCAAACGACCTCGTCGCTCTCAATCCAAATCCCCGACTTCCTCATCGGACACTTCCCTCTCCACTACAACCTCGTCTTCCTCCTACTCGGATCCCTCCCCTCTCGACGCGTCCATCATCGGCGTCGTCTCGTTCCAGTACTCGCATCAAGGGATTCTCGCTCATTTCGACGACATCCTCTCGTTCTGGCTTGGAGAGAGGGCTCCGAGGGGGGTGAGCATGGAGAACACGATGAGGTGCGAGTGGTGCGAGTTCAAGGAGGGGTGTGAGTGGAGGGAGCAGGAAGGGCAGAGGATCTGGGAGGAGGGGAGGAGGAGGAAGGCTGGGTTGGAAGGGTGAGGAACGAGGACGAGGAAGGAGAAATCTTGAGAACGGAGATAGGGTTCATCGGTGTAGTCGCCTGCAGGGTTCGGTTCACGATGCTTACGACTCTTTGACGCGTCGCTTTCGACTCGTGGAGGGCGAACCTGCGAGAGCACCTCACCGCGATCAGTGCCGGCCTTTTGAAGCTTGTGTCATCTGATGATTGAATACTTGAGAACGATCAGAGGCAGCAGCAAAGCGATTTAGACGGACTTGTCGCGACGAGACCGTTTCTTCCTTTTCGTCCTCCTTGCATCACATCTTCCCGACTCGACCTCACTCAAAAACACTCATCGGCATCAACACCTCCCCTCTCTTATCCACAAAGGTCCTCCCACTCTTCCACACTTCTCCTCTGCCAACCCAGCCTCTCCGCCTGGGCGGTGCTGGGGCCGCTCGAGTCCCTCGCCATCGCCATCCTCCCCATGCTCAAAGCCTCTTCGCTGTCTTTCCCTAGTTCTTCACCGAACCATTGAGACGCTTTGGAAGCCCAGTGGGAGGTGAAGTAGAGGCTGCGATAAAACGGTCAAAGAAGACGAAAGTGAGCGATGTGTTTCGACTCGACGCGTCGCTTTTCGAAGCTTCGTTTGCGTTGGTATGTACTCACTTCCCAATTCCCCATCCAACCCTCGCCAAATCCTCCGCCACCTCACCCCTCCCAGCCCTTATCCCCTCCAGGTCCATCAGTTCCAACATCCTCTCCAACTTGCTCTTCGCTTCCTTCCCTCCGATCCTCCACTTTTCACCTTCCTTCAGATCAAACCCTGCAGCCTCCAGCTTCAGCCTTTTCACTTCCTTGCTCCTCTTGTCGGAGACGAGGGCGTTGGAGCAGCGAGGACAGGTGCAGAGGAAGTTGTAGCGCCGAAGGAGTTCGGTTTGACGGGCGGAGGTGGGGAGGAAGGGATCGACGACGTAGGAGACGAGGATCTCGGTGTTGGGAGGGAGAGGAATGAGGGAGTGGACAAGGATTTTGCTTGGGGAAGAAGAAGGAGGAGGAGGTAGGGGTTAGGAGGGGCGAGAGGGAAATGGAGACGGGAGAGGGAGAGAGTCGGACAAACTTGGAAGAAGGACGATAGACGTAGAGAGCGTTGGGACGGCAGGAGTGGTTGATCCTGCAGCGTAGCGAGACAAAGAAGAAAATCATCGGTTTAAGGTCTCGTTGTAGAGAGATCACTGATAAGGAAAAGACGGAGGAAAGGAGAAAGGTCGAAACGCGTTTCGACTCGAGCTCAACCTTTCCCTCCCCATCGCTAAAAAGACTGACCTCGAAAACCACCTAAAGACTCCCATCCAGCCCTCCCTCACCATCACTCCATTCGTCTGAACGATCCCCCGTTCTCTCCTAGTCCGAGGGAGGAAGGCAGCCTGAACCCTCGTCAAGTCTCCCTCTCCTCCCTCGTCTCCATCTCCCTCCATAAGCTCATAAAACCACTCCTTCTCCTTCTTTCCCAGCTTGTCCACCAGAGCTTTAACCTCCTTATTCAGCTCGTCCATGTTCCCTGCTTTGGAGCTCGTTGAGCGGATGATCAACGGTTCTTCTGAGAGGAGAAGCGTCCCAGCTTCGACGGACGAGTTTGAAGTTGTAAAGAGACCGAGTCCTCCTTTAGGGCTGGCGGAGAGCTCCCATAGAGTGGGCGCAGGAGTAACGAGCGAAAGGAGGTAGGCGGGAGTGGAAACGATCAGGTTGGGGAGGTCGATCAGGGAGGAATTCAAGGCGAGGAGAACGAGGAGGGCGAGGAAGGGACCGAGGAAGAAGGTCCGCGAGAGAGAGGGCGAGCCTTGGTTGGCTTTGGGGGTGGGTTTGGCGGAGCGGGAGGAGGGAAGAGTCCGTTTGGGCTTTTTGCTGGGACGGAGAGGCATGCTGGTCGTTGAGGGAAGGGAAGAGAAGGGCGAAGGGACGAGCTCGAGAAGAGCTGGGCGGTGAGCAACCGAAAATAATAATACTAAAAACAGAGCTGGTGTGAAAATCAGTGCCCGATGATAAGATAGATATTAAGCAGTTAGTTCAACAACAAAATCGAGTGCTGCCTCCCTCCTCAGCTTTCCTTCGAGAAACCAAACACGACTTCGACGCGTCGCGGTCGCCTCTCTTCTTCCCAACTTCCCCGCCACGAAAATAAATCAAAACACTGGCGTTCGCTGCAGACCTCTGTATCAGAATCTTCTTTCTCACCTTCTCTTGTCTTTGAACTTTTTCTTCACTGCTTGGTCCCCTTAGCGACCAAACCTCCCACCCTTCGAAGCGAGCTCGACGTTCGTTTTGATCTCGACAGCCATCGTTGATTCGCTCCTCCTTTTCCTAACGACTTCCTCAAACTCCTTGCTGAAACTCGCCCTTTCTTCTCCTTCAGATCGTTCCTTTCACTCGCTCCTTCCCCTGGGAGGTCGTCCTCCTCATCTTCGACCAGTCGGATCCTTCGACTCTCGCAGCTCTAGGAGCCGTCTTGATGGAGGTTTTGGAGGCTACCGCACCAATCTTGTATCGATGAGTTGAGGTGAAGTCGTTGGATACGCTCGCGAAGCTGTTTTGCGAGAGGGAGGAGGGGGAATCGAAGGTGAGCTCGACGTTTCCCTCCCTCATCCATCTCTCTCTCTTTCATCCGAGAGCTCATGCCCATTCTCCCGCTTCTTGTAGGACGTCTCCTCGTCTCGAAGCAATCACCTTCTCACCCTTTCCCAGATCAAATCCTTCCATCTCGACCTCCTCTCCTCCGAACCCTCCTACGAATTAGTTCCCACCAAATCGAAGGACGGACTCTGAGCCCCTGCTAGTCGACATCCTTCAAGTCTCGACAAACGACAACAACATATATCTCCTCATCCTTCTTCACTCCGTCCTCTTCCACCACTTCAGCCCACTTCGCGCCAAGTACGACACGCGAGAGCGTCCCTCCGACGCGTCTCCATTCCTCGCCCAATCAGGTCTACCTCAGCTCTTGACGTTCGACCGTCTAACGACACTGAACTTCCGGGGACTCCTCTTGTCTTTGGCAACATTGCGACTTTGCCGTTGAGCTACCACCTCGCGAATCTCCCGCGTCCTACTCTCCAGCGTCGTCGAACCATTCGGTTTCATCTCGCCACCCTGCTCTCGCACAAATGGTTCAACTTCTCAACCTTCCTCAGGGAGGACATTGTGTCAACAGTGGTGCTCAACATCCACCTCATGCAGGAAGGATCGATGGTCCTGGTCGTTCGATCGGAGGAGGAGAGGAAAGAAGCGGAGGAAGCGGTTTCGAAGTTGGAGGAGGGGGAGAGAGTGAAGTTTGCGGTCGAGGTGGAGGCTTAAGGTGAGTTTTTTATCTTCTTTTCCGCTGACACCTTCGACTTGAAGCTGAATTGGCTCTGCGGTCTGCTCGGTGTTCCCCTCGCAGGTACGCGTCGAGACGCCAACGACTCGTCTTTTGGCTCCCTCTCCTCGTCCCCTACGGTAGACGAAGACGCTCGACTGAAATCCCGTAGCAGGAGATCGTTGGATCTTATTAATGGTGCGTCAAGTCGCGCGTCTTTTGGATTCCACGAGGGGAAAGCGGATGGAGAACTGATCTCGACGCGTTTTCCCTCTCTTCATTCTCTAGATAGCGTAGATCTTCGTCCCCCAGACTCCTCTTAGCATACTATAGTTTCTACATGATCTCGTCTACGGGCCACTACTTTCGTATCGGTAGACTATATTTTCTACCTCGAACGAACGAAAGGAAGAATCGAGACGCGTTTCCAACTTTCCCTCGTCGTCGAACCAACCCGAGATGTCTCCTATGACCTTTCTATCCAGCAGGCTCATCTAATAGTACTCCACTGACTCTTTCTCCATCAAATCGTGAATTGAGGGAGCAGAGAGATGCGTTCCGTTTCCGATATCGAACTTCGCGAGAACGAGGCAGTCTATGAATGCGCTGGACCGTTCTTGGGGAAGTAGGACGAACAAAGAGTGATCTTGGAGATATACTCTGTGTTTTAGTTTGCTCCTAGTGAGTATAATCTTCCAAATTTGAGACATCCGACGAGAGAAACAGACCGAAAAGGTTGACGTCGCGACGCGTCGTCTCTTCTCCTTTTTGCTTTTCAGGGGTTGGTATCATCGAGATTCGTCTGCCTGTAGATGGCGGTATTCAACTCGATGTTCCGTTCTTCTCGGAGTCAAGTTTTCGCACTCAGAAAATGGGAAGGAGGAAGTCGACGAGGACGAGCGTTCTTCGAGCAACGCGAAGTTCGAACGCTGGACCTTTCACCCTCGAAGAGGCAGTCCCTTTCTCGTCTCTCATTATACGACCTTAATCGAGCAGTACTATCATCAAATTTGATACGCAGAATCATCGAAGTAGAAAAGGGGTATAGCGTATCCGAGCTTCGCCATCTTGACCTGCATCCTGGCCTCAAACTCCTCCTGCTTCTTCTCCCACTCCGCCCGAGCCCTATCATCTTCCTCCTTCATGGCTTGGAACTCTTTTTTGGTCCTTTCTCTCTCCCTACACCTGGCTTGTCGCTCGAGCTCCCAGACGTCGTTTTGACGAGCGAGAGCAGGAGCGGAAAGAGACTCGTACCGTTCGAGGTTGTCGAGCTTGGGTCTGCTTCGTTTAAGTTCTGCGAGAGGAAGTATGGAACGAAGAGGAGGAACGTCGTCAGTGGAAGGTAGAAGGTAGAAGGCTAGGAAAAGAAGGAAGATGTTGAATTGGACTGACCTCGTCGAGCTAGGATCGAAGCTGCCTCAGCAGCTTGAGCTTGCTCCTCGAGAGAGAGGACCTTCTCCTTCGTTCCAGAGTGATGCCTCTTTCGAGAGAGATGTTTCTTGGGTTTGGACTTGGCTGAGAGAGGAAGGGTGGACTTGGAGGGTTGAGCGAGTTTGGAAGGTTGAGGAGAGGGAGGAGGCGAGGCGAGGTAGCTCATGTTCTAAAGCGGGAGGCGAAGGATCGAGGATGGATGAATCGTCAGCGTAGGACCGAAAGGAGAGAGACGAGAAAGTTTGACTTACGAGAGGAAGGTTCTTGAGGGTCTTGAGGGGAGATAGAGAAGAGGAGGAAGAAAGAAGGAGAGGGTCTAGAAGAAGAGCTTGATGTGGTTGAACGTGAACCGACGAAAGCAAGCCTCTTCCCTCTTTTGATTCCCCTCTTCCTCCTGGGCAGGCACGCGAACTGTTTCTAGGTTGATTTTGAGCGATTTCCCTTTCTCTCTTTCTTTCTTCTAGCTCCCACCCTCCTTCCTCCCCTCACCTTCTCTTTTCTCTGTATTTCTTTACCCTTTATCTAATCACAAACAAACAACTTGGATGGATTCTCCCTTCTTCACCGCCACCGACGACGACTACTGGGCGACCGCGTACCCTCCGTTCGTTTGTTTTCTTTTTTCCTCCCTCTCGACCTTCACCACCCTCAAACTCAAGCTCAAGCTCATCCCTTTCCTTCCTCTTCTCTTCTTATCCTTACAGAGGTCACCCAGTATTCCAAGGTCACTGGTATCCGGACCCTCTGTCTTGGGGTGAGTTGAATTCGACGGCTCGATTCCCTCACGACTCTTCGTTCCAGCTCTCGTCTTCCTTCCTTCTTTCTGACCTCACCTTGTATTGTTCTGGTCTTCTGTTCCTCTACAGATCACAACCCAGGTGAGTACTTAGCCAGGCTCTCTCTACGACACCTCTAGCTTCACTGAGCTGCTTTCTTTCCTTGTTTCTTCGTCGTTTCTAGAGCTCGCTCCCTTCGCGCCCGACGACCCGTTCCCTCCTGGTCTCGCGTCTGTTCACCCTACTTTGGAAGGAGGTTGGACTTCGACCAACGTCAACGAAGGAGATGAGGAGGGATCTGTGGGCGATGGTTCGTCCGAGGGACAAGTTGAAGTATCTGGGACGGACGAAGGATACGAGGGAGGAGGGGAGTCGACGCCCTCGAATGTGAGCCGTTCGAAGGAGAGTTGTGAGTCTCCCTTCTTCCTCGCATTCCGTTTTTACCGCTTTCTCGTTTTGGAGTATAGAAGGAAGAGTAGTCCTCGAGATCTAATCATCTTGCCGTTGGTTTTGTGTCCCTCAGCTCCCTCCGCCTCGGACAACTCCCCTCCTCCTCCCGTCGACACCTCCCTCTCGCTCCTCCTCGCTGCTCCCTCCTTCTCCTCCTCTTCGGCGTCTGCTCGTCTCTCAGCATCGGGACCCTCCTCCTCAACAAGACCGTACTCGATGCAGGAGGTTCAGAACCTCAGAGACGGCTACCTTTACATGGAGGATGAGCACGAAAAGCAGGGAAAGGAGATGGCTCGACTGAGAGTCGAGGCGAAAAGGAACGAGGACAGGTTGCAGCAGAAGGTAGATCACTACAAGGCTCTCTGGGATACAGAGGTTGAAAAGTCGCTCGGGTTGGAGAAAAGGCTGGAGGCGAAGGAACGAGAGCTGGCAGAAATCGAGAGGGATTTCTTCATCGTCCGAAAGGAGCCTGGCGTCACGGTCACCGTCGTCTACGAGCCCTTCCACTCCTTCTAGGTCACCGCTCTACCCTCCTCGACTCTTCAAACTCTACCTCGACGCTTCATCACCCCACTCCTACAATTCTCCTTCCCTCGGATCGAAACTCTACCCTCCTCACCTCCGACCTCTCCCTCACTCCGATCCCTCCTCCGACCACCCTCACCCTCCTCTCAATCATTCTCCTCCTCCTTCGACTCCCTTCCACCCCTCGGATCCTCTTTTTGTTCCTCTATGTAGTCTTCATCCTCTCTCGTTTCTTTCGCTCTACCTTGTACCCTTTCTTCTCACCGGAGCGTCGAACGCCATCTCGAACTCCGTCCCGCTCGTTTCGTCTCGTTTCTTCTGTATTTTGTTTGCATACTTAACCCGCGACTCCTTCTCTCTGCCATCTCACACGCGTTGTTTCTTTACCTACCCCTTCAGACTGTTTGCCGCTGCTTTTCTTTCATCCCGTTCGCGACGCGCCACCCAATCCGTTTTCGTTGATTTTGCATTTCTCCCTCTCCTTCTCCACCCTCTCCGACTTTGGTTTCTCTCTCTCTCTCTTTGTCTATCGCTCTGTTTGTGCCTGTACGTTTACCATGCTGCGCGTCTTCTTTGCTGTGCGACAGATGGGAAGAAAGTCTCCTTTGAATGGACGCGTCGTGCTTCCCTCGAAGGAAGCTCTTTCACTTTGAACTCGTTGACTTGGAACTTCCGAGTCCCAATCGAAAGATTCTAGATGATCCCTCTAAGCTGTTAATGCGATGCGGGTCTCGACCGCGACGAAGAGAAGTATCAGCGGGTTCAAGGAGTCTAAGAGTCGCGTCGACGACGCTCTTCTCTCTCCTCTCCTCTCCGGTGGAAGATCGTCAAAGAAACGGGAGATACGCAGAGCAGATCTACAAGATAAGAATCCTAATATATCGCAACCTAATCTACGCTCCACTGCTCCTTCCAATAGCCCTAGCATCTCCCTCCAACACCGGCAACTTCCTCGAACCCTTTCCCTCCTGCGGCGCGTCCAAGAACCCAGCCTTGATCAACCAACTCAGGTACCTCCCCAACACCTCCTCGCTAACGTGCATCGAGTCCCTCTCTCCAGCTCCGACCAGCATCCTCCTGGTGTTTTGGTCGTCCAACTCGGCGCTCTTGGTGCTCGTAGGCAGATCGTCGAGGACGAAGTGGAGGAGAGGGAAGAGGGCGTTGTCTCCGACCTCGAGGACGTGGTTCTCGAGCTTGGATCGCCAGTCGAGGTAGGAGGTGGTAGCGACGTTGTATCCGTAGGTGGAGAGAGGGGAGAGGAGATCGTTGTATCGGACGGAGGGTCTCGAGGTGACGTGAGCGACTGAGATGGATCCGAAGGGAGAGGGTTGGGAGGAGGGAGGAGGGAAGACCGAAGCGACGGAGGTGATTCGAGCGACGTGATCGACGGGGACCATGTTGATGGTGTTGTTGATGTCGGGGACGAGTCCGAGCTGAATCGATCCCTTGACGAGTCGCCAGATGAAGTCGTCGGTGTTGGTGACTGAAAAGGAAAGAGAGAAGACGCGAGGCCGAAGGGTCAGCACACGACGAAGTGATTACTTTGAGAGTCAAGTCGATAGATAACGAGATAGAATGTTAAGCTCTGAAACTCACCAGCAGTCTCCGAATCTCCAACAACGTAACCAGGTCGAACGATCCAACCGGAGAGACCTCTCTTTCCGGCCTCCATGATCAACCTCTCCGCAACCCACTTGGTCTGCCCGTACCCAGTCGTGAGACCCTCTCTCGATCCCTCGATGTCGTCGGCTTCGGGAAGCCCCGCTCCTCCAGCCTGGATGAGCTGCTCGGAGAGTCGAACGAAGTGCTCGGTCTCGACGGTGGCGGTCGAGGAGACGAAGGAGAACGACTTGGGGTGGTGAGTGGAAGCGAGGTCGATGGCGGTGAGGGTGGAGAGGACGTTGGGAGATCGAAGTCGACCGTAGTTGTAGACCCAGTGAACCTGAGAGACGAGGAGGAGGCAAGAAAAGGAGACGAAGACGAGGTCAGTCGTGAGACGAGGCAGCGAACGATGGAACGAGGCAAGTAGAACTCACGAGAGCTCCGTTGTGAACGATCGCATCCGACTCCTCAGCAATCCTCTCCCAGGTCTTCTCATCCAGCCCAAACTTCTCCTCCGAGAGATCTCCAACGACAGCCTCGACGCGTCCCTCGGAAACCCACTTCTCGTCCCAAGCGTTCCTCCCCTCTCCACTCTCCCTCAACCTCGTCAAACCCTCCTCACTCGACTTGGCCCTGACGAGGCAGATGACCTTCGCAACCTTCTCTCCTCGTCGTTGAAGCAGATCCCTGAGGATGAACGCTCCGAGGAATCCAGTCGCTCCCGTCAAGAACACCGTCTTGGACTTGGTGGCGAAGTCGGCGGGGAGGGAAGCGTACGAGGGAAGAAGCTTCTTGGAAAGGATCGCAAGATCCTTCTCGTAGTCCTCTCCCGAAGGGGAGACTCCATCCGTCTTGACCGCCGAAGCAGACTTGTTGGCCGCCGAGGTCGTAGCGAATCCGAGATCTCCTGATCGAAGAGCGTCGATAGCTCCGGCGAGTCCTCGAATGGTAGGCTGTTCGAAGACGAGTCCGAGAGGAGCGTTGACGACGAAGGCCTTCCTGATCTCGAAGATGAGTCGGGTGGCGAGGATCGAGTGACCACCGAGATCGAAGAAATTGTCGTCGAGGTCGATGGGGAGGGAAGGGGAGGTGAGGAGCTTGGCCCAGATGGCGTGGATGGTTTCCTCGGAGGGGGAGAGGGGGACGGCTCCGGTTTTGGATGAGGACTTGGACTTCTTGGAGGGTCGAGGAGGGGCAGAGGTGTCGGGGAAAGGGAGGGAGGGTTTGTCGATCTTTCCGTTGGGATTGAGAGGCATTCGAGCGAGAGGGACGTAGACTGAAATTGACGAGAAGAAAGGAAGGGAGAGAGACAAAGAGATAGGCTGAGAGTCAGCGAACAAGAACGAAAAAAGAGATATCGATGGAAGAGGGAAAAGGGTGAGGGAAGACGCGACGCAAGTCGAAAACTCACCCGAGGGAATCGAGTAGCTGGGCAACTTCGTCTTGAGATGCTCCCTAATATCCTTGATCAACTTCCTGTACCTCCTCACACCCTTCTCCACCTCAGTCCTCTTTCCACCCTCCTCCGCTTCCTCGTCGTCGTCCTCCTCACTCTCGTCCTCGCTCATCAACTCCCTCAAATCGTCTCCGCCCTGAGGAACGAAGTACGACACCAACACCTTCTCCTCGTTCTTGTCCCTCCTGACGAGCGTGACGTTCTCCCTGACGAGGGGGTGTCGAGAGAGATGGGTATCGATCTCTCCCAACTCGATTCGGAATCCTCGGATCTTGACCTGATCGTCGGCTCGTCCAGTGCATTCGACGGTTCCATCGGGGAGGTATCGACCGAGGTCTCCAGTCCTGTACATCCGATCTCGAGGTCCGAACCAGAACTCTCCAGCGGGAGTACCGACGAGAGGATCGATTCCGTGTCCGAGGACGGCTCCCTCCGAGAACCAGTTCTGGACGAACTTCTCCTTGGTTGCTTCGGCGTCGAGGTAACCTTCGGCCATTCCTCCGGATCGAACGTAGAGCTCTCCGACCTCTCCGATGGCGCACTTGACGTTCCTATCGGCTCTGTTGACGACGAGGAGCTGGACGTCGATCATTCCTTGTCCGGCAGGCATGATGTCCTTTTGAGTAGCGAGGAAGGTTCCGTCGACCGAGACGGGAGGGATAGCGAAGTAGGAGACGGCTCGCTGGGTCTCGGTGGTTCCGTACATGTTGATGATCCGGACGTTCGAAGCGAGGGACTGGAGACGGGTGCAGTCTCGTTTCGTGAGGACGTCTCCGACGAAGAAGGCGTTTCGAAGGGTAGGGATTTGGGAGGTGGCTCCGGCGGAGAGGAGTTGACCCATGGCTGCAAGAAGGATCGATGAAGAAGATCAGGAACGAAGTTCAGAGGAAGGAAGGACGGAAGGGAGGAGAGAGAGGAGAGAGAACGAACCTGGAGTGAGATGGGTAACGGTGACCTGAGATTGAGCCATCCATTCAGCGAGACGTCCAGGAGTTCCGATGTCGTCGGCGGTGGGAACGTGAAGCTGAGCTCCAAGGAAGAGAGGAGTGAAGACTGGAGGAGGCAGCGGAAGGGGGCGAGATCAGTTCAAGCGACGCGACGTCGATGAACAGACCCAACACGGAGAAGATCCGAACTCACTATCCCTCTGAATAGGATCATGAGCGATTCCACTCAACATCGTAAACTTCTCCTCCTTGCCCAACCCGAACCTCTCTCCCATCCAAGGGAAGAAGTGGGTGAGGGAGTAATGCCTTCCCTTGACTCCCTTGGGGATTCCAGTCGATCCACTCGTGAACGACAAGGTTCCAGGACTATCCGGTCCGAGTACGACTCCGGTAGGCTCGCTGGCTCGAGGTCGAACGCTGTCGAGGATATCGTCCGAGGAGGAGGAGGAGGAAGGAGAGGGACCTCCGACGATCTGACCGGAGGGAAGGAGGGAGAGAGCGGGGATGATGAGTCGAAGAGGGAGAGGAAGCGAGGTAGCGACGAAGTCCTGAACGGTTTGGTGAAGGGTTCCGGCGGAGGAGAGCACGATGAGAGCCCGAGGGGTGGAGACGGAGAGGTAGACGGTTTGTCGAGAGGGAGGGTAGGCGGGATCTGAAGAGAGCAACGGACGGAGACGAGTTGGTTCAGGGTCAGCTGCTGCTCAACGAGCTCACACAAAGAAACGTAGGACGATTCTACTACTCACCGATGACGGAGAAAACTCCTCCAGCCTTCAAAGCTCCCATCACAGCAACGACCAACTCGACCCGTCGAGCGGCGTAGATCATCACGACTTCTCCTCTCTCCAAACCTCCCTCGATCAACCGATGAGCGACGACGTTACTGGCCTCGTCGATGGTCTTGTAGGTGTAGGTCCTCCTGTCCTGACTTGGTCCGTCGAGAACGTTCGTCGCGTTCTCGATGCTCTCGACGACGCAAGGTCGATCTGGGTGAGCTTTCGCGTTGGCTGAGAAGATGTCGGTGATGGGACCTTTGAATCCTGCCCAGTCGAGGTCGGCGGTAGGATCGGGGAGGAAGGAGGATTGGGTAGGAGTGAGGAGAGGGAGGACGAGGATGGAAGTGGTCGTCGAGGAAGCCGCGGAGGAGGAGAGGGTGAGGACGAGGGAGAGGAGAGATTGGAGCGTGTGCAGAGCTCGGGAGGGCGAGAAGAGGAGCGAGTTGGAGGTCAGGGAGAGCGAGGGCGCTGAAGAAAGAGACGAGAGTGAAAAAGGGAGTCAGTAAGTATAGTCATAAGCTCGAGAGAGGGAAGGGAAGGAAAGGAAGATGAGCTCGGTTCAGCCCGTCTCCTTCCTTCTCTCCTCTCCCTCGGCAAGAGAGGCACGAACGAAAAAAAAAAAACTTCTTCCGAGTTACTAACCTCCAGTCTGCTGATCCTTTCCAAAGACCAAAGTCATATCCGTCTCCAATCCCATGAAAGCAGGCTCGACCGACTCGCTCTCGTCCAAGAACCTGACTCGGAAGAGAGGACCTTCTCCTCGTTCAGGTTGAGTCCTCTTGATCTCCTTCTCGAGCTCGTCCAAGGGAACGGCGTCGGCCTTGGCTTCCCGTTCGACGTCGACGACCTGGTTGAGCAAGGAAGCGAACGTCTCTTTTTCTCCGATGTTGATCAGGAGGAGGAGGGGAGTCGAGCTTCCTTCTCCTTCGATGGATTTCGCCGACGTGCAGATGAGGAGGGAAGGGTCGGGAGTGTATCGGTGAAGAAGGAGGATGAAGGAGGTCAGGAGGAGTTGGAACGGCGTAGGAGCCGAGGAGAGGGTGGCAGTGGAAGCCAGAGTGTCGAGCGAGTCGAGGTGAGAAGCCGAGAGGACGACGGTTTGAACGGATTCAACCACTCGAGCAGGAGAAGGTCGAGGGTAATCCGTAGGGAGAGCCAGCGAGGGCAAGGAAGAGAGTCGAGTAGACCATCGAGCGAGTCGAGAAGGGAGGTCCGTCATGGTTTGGGGGGGGGAAAGATGGAAGGGGAGGAGGGAA
The DNA here is from genome assembly GCF_051309035.1 of Mrakia frigida. NCBI lineage: Eukaryota > Fungi > Basidiomycota > Tremellomycetes > Cystofilobasidiales > Mrakiaceae > Mrakia > Mrakia frigida. Next base: position 809,563 of record NW_027481272.1, read on the forward strand.
GGAAAGGAAGACGAGCAGAGACTGACTTTCAAACCCGTCGCTAACGGAAAGTGACTCGACGACGGAGGTCTGCCTTTCGGTCGAGAAGAGAAGGTTTTCGTCATCAGAAAATCCTCCGAAGACTACCAGAGGCAAGGTGGTGCACAGATGAAGGCCCCGCGCAAAGAAGCGAGCTGAACTTTCAAAAACTCATCGAGAAGGAGGAGAAAGAGACGCGTTCCGACTCGGACGGGCTCCCTTTCAGAGAATGCGACGCGTCGAGGTCAATGTTGAATTTCCGGAGAAGGACAAGGAGGGAAGCGCAGAATTGATCGAGGAGTATGGTAATGTCTCAGCGACGGGGGAGGCAGTTTTTCGGCAAGAAACTAGACTCAAAGCGGGAGAGGGCCTCGCAAATTCATCCTTCAACCACCACCTCCTCGTCCCCCGTCTTCTTTTCATTTCCCTCGTACGCACACAACGCTATTGTCTTGTTCACTCCCCCAAGTTTTGCTGAAGGCTTACGTTTCTCTCACATTCTTCCCCAGAAATCATGAGCTACATACCTCGCCAGCTGCGAAGACAGCTTCGATCCTAGCTCGACGAGCTCAGTCTGAATCCACATCTTGGTCGTCGTCGTCTCACCTTCGTCCTTCTTTCTTTCCTCTCTCTACAACTGATATCTCCCGTTTTTCCCCCTCGCAGAACTCAACCAGAACAAAATCAAGCTCGACAGCGTCGAACGACTCGAGTCCCTTTCCGCTCCCGCCTTCGCTCGCCAAAACGACGTCTGGGAGCTCGAACGACGAACGAACAGGAAGAAGAGTGAAGGGATCATGCGGAGGTACTGTATCGAGGTGGAAAAGACTGATAGGGCTGGAGAGAAATGGAGGATACTGTAGTTCCATCTCGTCCTGCTAGAGATCTTCTTCTTCTTCATGAAACTCACTCGATGAAACCTTCGAAGCTTCAGTACCTTCTGCAACTGGCCTTGAAGAGTGGGAGGAAGAAGGAGGAAGCGCTGATGGCCGTTGGGGTTGAGATACAAAAAGGGCGGAGCAAAAGAGGGCGATTCGTTTGGTTGGGAAGAAGGGAGAGAAAGAGAAAAAGCGAGAGGGTGAGATCTGCCCTCGACGCAAAATTGTATAGGTCAGTCGACCGAAGTCAACGTGCAGTTGGAGAAGAAGGAGAAGAAAGATCAACGTCTCTCAGCTCGATCCTCGAAGATCAACCCAACCTCGACGGTCTCTCGACGCGACCCACTCCCCCTCCTTTCTCTCTCTCTCCTCCACAAGAAGTATAAAAAAAAACCTTTTTCCATCGCATCTATAAATTACCCCTAACCCTATTCTAAAGTCCCTTGTTAAAGAAAACCTTCTCCGCCTCCCCCCCAACCTTCTCGTCCACAAACTTCCCGAACACGTCCTTCTCGAGCTTGCCGATGGGTACCGACGCTCGCTGGGGGAAGACGGCGATGGAGGGAGGAAGGAAGAGGTAGAGGGAGAGACCGACTGCAGCACGAACAGACAGAAAAGGAAAGAAACGAGGGAATCAGCTTCGAAGACGATCGAGACGAAGGAAAGATGAGAGGAGGGAAAGAGCAGGACTCACTAGCAGTCACATGGGTCAAGTTCTCCCAGAGTTTCCCCTTGGGACCTCTGAACGCCTGCCTAGCTGCCAGGGCAGTCATGAGCAAAGGAGGGAGGATGAGGGTTGGGCTGTTGCGAATGCGACACGAACGAAAACGAAGTCAGCCAACGACGTCTCGTTTCTCCCTCCCTCCCACCCTCTCCGCAACCCAAAGTAGAGAGAAAAAAAAAGCAAGGAAACGCGAAGTACAAGAAACTCACATGTTGGTGAAAACCCTGGACGCAGCACTCTGTCCCACCGCTCTCGCTCCAGCAACGGAACTCTTCCCCAAGTCCTCCTTCTCCTGAACGACGGCTCCTCCGGGTCGGACAACGTCGTTGAGTCGGAAGACGGTGATACCATCTCGGATTTCTTTCCATCGGATGCAGGTGATGCTGATTCAACGAACGGGCGGGAGTGTCAGCGGAAAACGCAAACCGAAACGAACGAGACGCGACGCGTCGAAGGAGAAAAGGAGAGTTGGGACTCACTTGACGACTCCCGCTCCCGCAACACTCGCGAACGGCACAAACTTGACGAGCAGCTCCCTCTTGGCCGCGCTCATGACGGACGCTGGGATTCTGGGGACGAGTCGGTTGAGGGAAACGGCGAGCAGGACGGCGGTCGTGGTGGCTGCTGTGTAGGCTGTAAAACCCCCCGAAACGCACGAACAACAGATCAGTTGGGAGTTGAGTCGAAGAGAAAGGGAGGGGAAGAGGGACGAACCGATTCCAACCTCGGTGTTGGACATGGCGATGCTTTTGTTGGCGTTGGCGCTGAACGAAACAAACGAAGAGTAGCGATCAGAATGACCTCGACGAGAGAAAGAGAGACGATGGGATGGAACTTACTAGTTGACACAGACGTTGAGAGACTGGTTAGCCCATTGCCAGAAGATCAAGGTCCGGAACTAAAATCGTGCGTGTCAAGCGAAACAACAGGGGAGGGGAAGGGGAGGAGGCATGGAAGGGGTGAGAAGGTAGACGTGTGAGCTCGAGTTTTTTTTCGACCGAAACCACCGAATGGGAGAGGACTGACGGAAGGGTTGGGAGTCAGCATTCCAGCGCAGATGATCAGGTTGGTGGGGACTAGAGAAAGGGAAAGAACAACAAAAGAGATTAGAAGGAAGGTCAACACGGAGTCGACCGCTTCGATTTTTGGGTCGAGCTTGAGAGGAAGGGAGGACGAACCGTAAGCCGACATCCTGAAGGGGAGAGGAACAGGGAGTCCGGTATCTGGGAGAGAGAAGAGCAGTACCGAAAGAGGGGAGATGGTGAGCTTTGAGCTTTCGAAGAATCCAAACGAGGAAGAGAACGAAGGAAGCTCGACGAGCTCAACGACCTCCTCTCCTCTTCTCACTAGCCACTCACCTGGATGAATCGATGAATCCACCAACTGCTTGTTCCCCCAGTATTCGTCCCTGATCTTGGGTGCGACCCAAACGGGAGCTCCGTTGGCCTTATCTATCCTCGATTGAACGTCCTTGACCGAGCTCGACGCTTCTTCGAGCTTTGCGCTGGGAACGAGAAGCGTCAAAGGGGAAGTGACCGAGTAGAAGTGAGAGAGTCGGCCCTTGTAGGTCGAAAGGTTGAACTGAGGAGCGGAGAGGTCGACTTGACCAGAAGGAGGAGTGGACATCGTGAGCGTTGGGAGGGAGAGCGAGAGCTCGAAAAGTGAACGAGTTGGACGACGACCCTCTTTCGGCTTTCAACAGCGAACAGGGAGTTGGAAGTCTATAGAGATTTGATTCCGAAAGCGCATTGGAGCTGTATGCGATTTCGCTGAGCCAAGAGTCTTGACGGTGAGGAGGAAAAGCTGCTTCGAACGAGCTCAAAGAAAGTCGAAGCCGTCGACGGCTCTTCGCTCTTCCCTCGCGATGTCGACCTGACGACACGTCCCTCGTCTCCCTTTTTCTGTTGAAATTTTCGGACGAAATCGAGCCCATGTACTCGAGAGTCCAAAGAACACGTCGTGCTCAATGTCTGAGCAAAAATGTTCTCTCAAAACGGTCTCTTTTTCCTGTTGCTGCTGCTCCTTTTCTGCCTCTTCGCTCTCGTCCTTCTTTTTCAGCTTCAACCTCCCACCCTCTCTTCCTTCTCTCGTTTCAAGTCAAGAGAACCACCTCCTCCAGAGATCACCACCACCTAGTCTCTTCCCCTTCCCTCTCGCATCAACCCAGCTTCGACCTCTCGCCGAGCTCCTTCGTCTTTCATCGTCCCTCTTCGTCGTCGACCTCGTTTTTCGTCCAAGCTCGACTTTCTTCTCCTTCCTCCTCCTCCTCCTCCTTCAAAAAGAAGAACCCTCCTCCTCGTCCAAACTCGAACCTCAATCAGTCAGTATCTTTCTTACATTCAGCTCTCTCTGTCTATCCTTTTCTTCCAGAGAAGAGCTCGTAGAGACCCGAAAAGGGGAAGCTCCTTCGTTCCTGACATCTTTTCCTTCCTTCCTCTCGTTCCACCCTTTCCAGGCCTCTCCTTCCTCCTCCCTCCACAACCACCTTCGCCTCCGAACCCTTCAGTGGAACTTCTCCTCTCTCCTCCTTCTCTCATCATGTCGACTCCCACCACGGAACCTACGACGACGACGACGACAACCGCTACGGACTCGAATCCTCAACCCGCTCCTCCTGTCCTCTCGTACGCCGCTCGAGCAGCAAAGTCGCTGCCTCCTCCGACAACAGTCCTTCCTACGCCTATATCTACTCCTGGAAAATCAATCAACGCTCCTACGACGGCTGCAACGAACGCTCCTTCCTCCAACAAGGCATCCAAATCGAGTCGAGCTTCGCGCTCCTCCCGACCTGAACGGTCAGGAGCTCACCCTTCGTCCTCGTCTGGAAAGAACGCAGCTTCAGGAGGAGGAGGAGGTCGAAACCCTTCGTCCAGGGCCAAGCACGGAGGAGGAGAGAACAAGTCTCGAGGGAACAAGGAGGGAGGAGGAGGAGGAAGCTCGTCCAAACCCGCTGCTGCCGTCGAAGGAGCACCCGTCGTCGTTGATGGAGAAGGAGCTGCTTCAACCTCAGTAGCAGCAGACAGCACCCCAGCCGCTCCTCCTCCCGCTCCCAAACCCGCTCCTCTGCCTCTGGTCAACATCTGGAAGGCTCGAGCCGACGCCGTCAAACCCACCGACAAGGAAGGAGGCCACAAGTCGAACAAGTCCCACAGGAACCACAACAACCACTCCCATTCCAACAAAGCTACCTCGTCTACCACTCCCGCCACCACCGATGCTTCAGCTCGATCTACGGATCCCTCCCACCCTTCCTTCCCTTCCCTCGCGGACGCTCCTGCTCCTTCGACCAAGCGATCCTCGTCCTCGTCCAACCCTCAACGGTCGTCGACGACCTCGCTTCCCAACGGAGAGTCCTGGCCTGAGCCCAGTCCGGCTTCGATCGCTCTCGCTAAGGCGGCCAACGCGTCGGCGGAGGAGGAGACGAGTGCTGCTGGAGGTGCTGGAGGAAAGGCTGGAAAGAAGGGTGAGTTTTTATCTTCTTGCTTCGACGCGTCGAGCTCAACTGACCGCTCGTCGTTTCTGTCTTTGGTCTGCTCTCTTCCTCGAATTACAGAGAAGACCAAGTGGGTCGCCATTTCTCCCATCGAGCTTCAGGCCTCCGTCGACCTCGCGTCCGATCGATCGAAGAAGAGCCGACCTAGACGGATCCCCAACGAAGACGCCTCCGCCGTTCCTCCTCCTCGAGCCAACAACAAGAAGAAGGCTTCGACGTCCGGAGCTGCTCCCAACACCACCGCCAACACTACCACTACCAACCCTTCCACCTCCACCTCCGCTCCCGCTCCCTCCAAAAAGTCTGCCTCCTCGAAGAAGAACGACACCACCAGCACCACCGCTGACGTTCGTCTACCGGCCTCAGGATCAGCTCCCTCAGGAGACGCTGCAGGAAAGAAGGTCGTCTTTGGAGGTGTAGAGGGAGGAGAGACCGACCCGTTGGCCTCCATGGCCGCGTCGATGCCTTCGCCGAGGCAGCAGCTTCACGGTCTCCCTCCTCTCGCAGGAGTCGGAGGAGTCTCGTTGGGCATCGAAGGGATGATGAGGAAGGACGAGGAGGTCGTCGAGGTCTCGAGCGAAGTCGAACGGAGTCTTCTTAGGTCGGCAGCCGATGCCAGGAGCAGCACCACCACCGCGTGTCTCTTCTCCCCTCCCTCTCCCGATATTCTCCCCTTCGACCTCCAACCCGCTCCTCACTTCGGGAACTCCCCTTCTGCCAACGGAGACGCTGCTCTTAGGTCCCCTTCGGTTCGAAACGACGCTTCTTCGGATCATCTCGCCCCTCACCACGACGACGCGTCGTCCAAGCCTCTTCACACCCCAGCTCCTACCATCGCCGTCAGGATTACCGCTCCCGGACCTAACTACGTCAACGGAAAGACTACGACCTCGTCGTCGTCGGCCGCTCGAGGAGGTCGAGGAGGATCGTCGTCGTCGTCTCGAGGAGGAGGACCTTCAGCTTCGTCGTTCACCAACCGAAACAACCCCTTCGCCGCTCCCTTCTATCAGATGCAGCAGCAGTCGTCCCACAACAACGCAGGAGGACCTCCTCTCCCCATCAACAGCGCTGGAGCTCCCTACCTCACCTCTCCTCTCCCTTCCTCCAACGGAGCTCTCGCCACCGCTCCTCCTCCTCGAACCGCCACCTCCTCTCCTTACTCCGGAGGTCCCTTCCCTCCCTCCTTCCACCCTCACCAACAACCTCAAACGCACCCGAACGGAACCCCTCTCGCTCGAGGACTCTCCCAAACCTCGTCCAACGGACAACCCACCTCCATCACCCACGCTCCCAACGGGAACCCAAACACCTCGTTCCCTCACCACTACGCTCACGCTCCGCCTCCGATGCCCATGCCCGTGACGGTGCCGAGCTTCCCGTTGGATCCGTTGAGGTTCTACTTGTTGGGACAGTTGGAGTACTACTTTGGAGTGCAGAACTTGGCGATGGATTTCTTTTTGAGGCAGCAGGTGGGTCTTGGTTTCCTCTCTCTGCTCTTCAGAACTTTGTTCGAAGTCGTTCGGTCGGTCGTGTCGACGCGTTTTTCGTGCTGACTCTCCCTTCCCCTCCATCCCTTTCGCAGATGGACACCCTCGGCTTCGTCTCCATTCCTCTCATCGCCACCTTCAACCGAGTCAAGAACCTCACTTCCGACCTCACCATCGTTCGAGAAATGATGGCCCTGTCGTCCATCTTTGAGGTTCGAGGGGACAAGGTCCGGTTGAGCAACAGGGGATGGGAGCAGTGGACCTTGCCTGGCGCGGTGCAGAGTGAGGAGGAGGATGTGGTTGAGGGTGCGGAGGAGGAGAGAGAGTTGACGCAGGATGAGAAGGACGAGAGGGAGGTCGAGGAGGCGACGCTTTCGATCTAGAGGTCGTCTGGTTGAGGAAGAAGAAAGTCAAGAGGCAAGGGAACGGGGTTTTGCGAAAAGATGGTGAGCATCTCTCCCCTCCGTGTGTCTCCTCTCCTCGTTCCTCGAGCACGTCGCTGACCTATCTCTCCCTCCTTTCTTCTTCTTGCTTCTTCCTCCAGCTCCCGCGTTCGAAGGAAGAAAAAAGGTGTCAAGGTTTCAGTTTCAGTTTCGGTTTCTGGTTTCGGTTATTCTCTCTTTATTTCGTTGCGTTTCGTTTCGTTTCTTCTTTTCCTTTCGTTTCGCTTGCTTTCGTTCGTTTCAATCCCAAAAAATAGCTGGTCGTAGGTTCTTACTATGTGTTTCGTTGTACTTTGTGCGAGAGGAGAGAGCAGGGGGAGGGGAGAGAGAGAGAAGCGAGAGAGACGTGGGAACGCGTCCGACTTCGAACATGCCTCGCCCTTCTTCCGAGTTCAGTGAAAGGAGGGAACTGAAGCTGGAGAACAGAAGGGAGATCCGGAGAGTTGAATCGATGAGTGGGTACGCAAGGGATGGAGAGCGAGTGAGAGAAGGGTGGGAGCAGAGGGGAGGACGAGGACGTGTCGAGTTCAGATCAGCTCGTCGTTCGAGAGAGAGATATCCGCGTCTAGGTAAAATTTTAGCTCTACGGTCTTCTGACGCTTATCCTAGAAGGATGAGAAGGGCGAGAGATGCAAGAGGGAAGAGATGGACGCGAGCGCGTCGAGGACGAGGTGAGCCTCGAACGCGTACATGAGGCCTGAACGAAGAGTTGCGGACTTTAATGTAACTGTAGTATGGACTTCAAGTCGAGTCGAGGGTCGACGACTGTGATGGAAGAAAGCGCAAAGAAGGAGGACGATGTGGACTCGACGACGGTTTCGCTTCTCCTCCCTCCGTTCCGGGTCCTGCCCGGTCCAAAGATGCATCTCAGGGACTCGATTGATTTTGATCCCTTGGAAAGAGAAGTTAAAAGCTGCTGTCTCCGAGGAAGGGGGAGATGGCAGAGGAAGAGAAGGACTGAGTCGTCGAGCTCAGTTTCTCTTATCGCACTCTCTGACCCTCCCCACCTCGCCTGGACGCGAGCCCGAGACTTATACAGGCAAGAGACTCTGCGGTAAGAGAGCTGAGCTGCTGGGGTAGACGAGAATATTGAGAGAATGACCTCAAGACGGAGTCGAAGTCGGAGGAAAGGAAGCACGAAAGTCGAGATCTCGTTTCGACCTCTTCCTTTCCACCACCCTTCACCTCGCCTTCTTCCCGTTCCTGAACGATGAACCCCGTCAAGCGACCTCACGAAGGCGGAGATCAAGGCCAGAACCCTAACAAGCTCCAGAAAACGTAAGTAGAGAAATCCTTCCTCCTTTCGTTGAGCGGAGAGAGCTGACCTTTCCTTCCTTTCCTTCCTTAGCGAGTCCGGAGTGAGTCTCCTCCCTCTTTCCTCTTTCTTTTGTATACTAATCTCGCTCTTTCCCTTGTCTCTACAGATACCTATCGATCCAGCTGCTCTTATCGCTGCCAAGAAGGCTGAGATTGCTGCTAAACTGGCAGCGTTCAAGCAGAAGAACGTCCTCCCTTCCTCTCAACCTCCTCGTCAACAGCAGCAGCAACAGCTCGCGACTCCTCCAACTTCCATTCCATCCAGACCTACACCCTCAGCACCCACCTCCTCTCTTCCCTCTGGTCTCGCTCCTGATCTCGCGGCTAGGATCGCAGCTGCCAAAGCGAGAGTGCAGGCGAGCACGATGGCGAGGAACTCGGGAGGTCCTCCTCCAAGCTTCCTGCCTCCTTCTCAGCAGGTGAGTACCTACTAGAGAGCTACTTGGTATATACGAGAGAGAGAGAGAGAGAGAGAGAGAGAGAGAGCTGGACGACGACATGTAGCTGACTTCAGCCTCCTCTCTGCCTTCCCTCCTCTCTCCTTCCAGGCGAGCTCGTCGACCTCCTCCTCTGGACCTCCTCCTCGAGTCACCAGCAGCCTCGGAATCCACCCTTCTCTCCTCGAACCTGCTCCCAGCTCGTCTCTCAGTACACCAGGAGCTTCGTCGTCGAGGAACTTGAAGCCTATGCAGCCCAAGTTCTCTACTCTCAAGGTGAGCTTCATTCAGCTCCTTCCTTCCGTCTCCTCCCTCCTCCTGGTGCTCTCCACTCGTCACCTCCGTCTTTTTCACTGGACTTGCTCCCTTCGATGCGTCGCTGACTCCTTCCTCTTTCTTCCTCTTACCAGGCCAACTCTCGATCCTCTCCTTCCTCTCCAGCTCCGAGCGCCGTCCCAGAAGCACCAAAGGTCAACCCTTACCTCGCCGCCTCGGCTTCAGCTCTCGACGCCGAGGGTTCAGAAGGTCCCGCTCCCAAGGGAAGGTCGAGCAGGAAGTTCAACTTTGTCCAGAAGGGAAAGTACGTGGCCATCGCTGAGCAGATGCGAGCAGACGTGAGTGCTCCTCCGTTGAGCTCGAGCTCGAGCTCGTCCCCTCAAACGAGTCGAAGCTGATCCTTCCCCGTCTCCCCGTTGTCTCTCGTCGTTATATTACAGGCCAACATGGAAGCTCTTCGACAACGTATCGCTGAGAGTGCTAGGAAAGCCGGACTGGATAGCGAGTTCGACGCTTTGGATCGAGTCGTGAGGGTGAGTCGGATCTCCTCCTTCTTCGACGCGACTCCCTTCTCTCATTCGAACGATACTGACCCGGCTTCCCACTTTGCTCTTTTCTTTCTTCAGAGAGACGCTCCTCCCGAATGCGAATGGTGGGACGAACCTCTCCTCCCTACCAAAGCCTACGACGACCTCACCAAGATCGAGTCGGACGATTCTCCCATCACCATCTATGTCCAGCATCCGGTTCAGATCGCTGCTCCCTGGGAGAAGAAGAAGGTCGAGATCAAGCCTTTGATGCTCACGAAGAAGGTACGTCCGCTTCTACTGCTCTTGCTTCGTCGGGTTCAGAGGTAGACGACTGTTCGAACGGAACCCTCGCTGACCTTCTCTCCTTTCCTTTTTCGTTTCGGGCCTCACAGGAAGCCAAGAAGATGCGAAAGCAGCGACGTATGGCCGATCTCAAGGATCGTCAGGATCGAGTCAGGATGGGTTTGATCCCTCCAGATGCTCCCAAGGGTGAGTCTTTTCCCTCCGATCCCTCCCTCTCCCTTCCCGTCTCTCTTTCTCCTCGCTAACTTCCTCGTCCCTCTTTCTCCCCTCCCACACCCACCTCTACTCCGTCCCTCTAGTCTCCCTCAAAAACCTCATGCGAGTCCTTGCCTCGGACGCCATCCTCGATCCCACCAAGGTCGAAGCGAAGGTTCGACGCGACGTCGCCAACCGTCGTCTCAAGCACGAGAAGATGAACGAGGCCAACAAGCTCACGGACGAACAACGACGAGAGAAGGTCGCTAAGGAGAAGGAGAAGGATGAAGGGAAGGGGCTTTATTCGGCTGTGTTCAAGTGAGTCTTTCGTTGATGTCGCTTCGAAACGAGACGAGACCAGACGAGGCCGAAACTTCAAAGCTGATCCGTTCCTCCTTCGTTCTCGCAGAGTCCGCTACCTCTCCAACCCCTCCCACAAGTTCAAAGTCCGAGAGAACGCCAAACAAAACTCCCTCACGGGATGCTGTCTCTTCAACCCCAAGTTCTGCATGATCCTCGTCGAAGGGTCCGCCAAAGCTGTCAAGTTCTACAAGCGAGTCATGCTCGTTCGAATCGACTGGACCGAGGAGGCTCGAGCTAGGAACGCCGATGGGGAGGAGATCGACGAGGATGAGGCTGGAGCTGGTGGGGCAGAAGGGGAGGAGCAGCAGTCGTTGGCGGACAACCGGTGCGATTTGGTCTGGGAGGGGCCGATCAAGGAGAGAGGGTTCAACATCTTTAGAGCCAAGAACGTGGAGACGGAGAAGATTGCGAGGGATTTCTTGGGGGAGAAGAATCAGGGGTTCTGGGATGTGAGTGACTACGTTTCGTTCGAGTTTTTGAGCGGCGAGGAGAGATTGAAACTGACGCTCGACCTGCTCTTCGGTTTGCTTTCACACCAGGTCGCCGCCAAGTTCACTCACGAGGATGCTTGAGGAGGAGGATTTTTCGGTAGTAGCTTTGTGTGACGATCATGAGCGTTTTCTTTCGTACGAACGGTGGGAGAACGAGCGAGAGACGTGAAGAAGGAGAGCGACTCGGTCGACGAAGCCTCGAGAGTCCCTTGCTTGGAGACCTCGACTCGGAGCAGCCATGTGGGACCACGATCAGCTGCTGACACAGAACGGGAGCTCGACTCGACCTTGTAGTGCTTGAAGTTGAAGCCTTCTGTCGCACTCACGCGACGCGTCGAGAACTCTCATTTCACTCCTTCGTTCTGCTCTTCAGAGATTGAAGAATGAACCGACTTCGAAGTAGGGGAGAGGGAGAAGGGTTGGAACGACTTTTCGTGCCTAGAAAGGAAGGCCTAGTGTGAAGAAGAGAAGAGAGGAGGGGAGAATGGGAGACGCGTCGCGACGTCAACCTGACTTCTCCGCTCTTTCTTTCCCTTCCGTTTCTGCTCCATATGGTTTGGACCCACGGCAATTGCATGTCAGCCGAAATAGGAGGGAACGGGTCGAAAATAAGTAAAATTGGCTTCTTCGGTGCCTGCCCAGGCTGAAAATCGGAAGTTCGAGTGTCGCGTCGCGTCTCTTTGGCCTTCGAACCACATCCCCCTCCTTGAAACCAACAACCTCTCGTACCGTGTTCAACCCTCTCCTCCGTTTCGTCCTTCATCGTGCTGACCTTCGTTCCCCTCTTGCTTTCGAAGAATGTCCCACCTCGCTTTCTCGCCTCCGACCCCTCGACCTCTCCCTTCCTCGTTCCCTATCGTCCCTCCATCCAACTCCAACCATCAGCATGCACAGAAAACACGTCTCTTCAAAAGACAGGATAGATTCCAGACGTGTTCGAGGAGATCGAGGCCGAGGCAGAAGCGCACTTTCGAGCTCGAGGTCAGTCCGCTCTAGCATGTTGTTTTGGAGTCTCTTTTTCTTTGTTCATTCTTACTGACTCCCCCTTTCCTTCCTCCCTTTCATCATCACCCGCAGAAGCCGAAGAACTAAAGAACAACAAGCTCAGCAAGAACTTCGATCCCTCCGTCGCGTTTCTTCCTCTGGGCCCTGTCTTCGAGCAGCAGCAGATGCAGAGGTTCCCCGAAATCGAGGAGAGGTCAAGACATCGTCGACTCGAGCTGAAAGAGTACTGGGTCGCGCTTTTGGAGGAGAGAAGGAAGTGGGAGGAGAGTCAGGTCGAGAGGGGGAGGAAAGAGTCTCGGGTGAAGCAGCGGAGAAGTTGTTTCGGAGCTAGTATGTCTGAGGTTGGATCTATACAGGGAGCTTTTGGTGCGAATGATGTGATGTTTGTGAGGGAGGAGGTGAAGAGAGGAGGGAAGGGAGAGTGCGACGCGTTCCCGTCCGTGTTCACTCGTTTTCGGCACTCCTTTGTTTCCTGGAGCGACGAGAGTCCCACGATACGAAGATGGAAGATAATTGCATAGCAAGGATGACTAGTAGCAGCTGATCTGAAACCAAACGCAAGCAAAGAGAGGGAACCAAAGCAAGAGCGAACGAAAGATTGAAGCTCGAACGAAACTCGAAAACACTGCTGACCCGCAGAAGAACATCCGACGAAAGGACTCAAGCAAAGAACGAAGTAGGCCACTGGTCGTTTCTCCTCTCCTCTCTCGCCACAGCTCTCTCCATCTCCTTCACAACGTCCTCGCTCTTCAATCGAGCCTCTTTCGCCGTGGCAGCGAACTGTTCTCGTCGACAGTCCCGAATCGTCGAAACCGAAGTCGAAGAGAAAATGGTTAGTAGAATGCCTCGCTCTCGAGGGAGGCAGAGCGAAGGAGCGAAGGGAAGAAGGAAGAAAGGATGAAGTCGGGTCGCTTACGTTGGAGTTGAGCTGCTTCAACTTTCCAGCGTGTCTCTTCGAAGCATCGACAATGACGGTGGTTCGCCCGACGAGGTGAAGTGAAAGTTTTTGAGTGTCCGAAGTGAGTCGAGTTCGAGTTTCCTTAGCTTTGCTGGAGAGGCCGAAAAGAAGGGGCGAAGGAGTCAGTCCGAAGCTCTTGTAGAGGAGATCGAAGAGCGAGGGAGAGAACAAACAACTGAGTCTTCTTAACCCTGCTAGAGTATCTCATGTTGAGCTCGGTGACGATGATGTCGAGAGTCTGGCGAAGAAGAAGAGAAGAAGAAGGAAAAATTAGCCTGGATTCGTCGAAAACGACGCTCAAGCTCGACAGAACTCACGTGCTTCAACAAGTTCGTTCCTTCCTCCTCCTCTCGATCCTCCAACCTTTCGACGAGATCAGCGAGTTCCTTGACGGGCTTTCGAGGAACCGAAGGAGGTGCAGCTGTTCGAGAACAAGCAGAACGGAGGTCAGTTGCGTCTCCCGCCTTTTGTCTCTTCCGTCTCTAAGGACTCACCAGAACCCTGTCCCGAACGATCTACTCCTCGATGTCGATCCACAACTCTTCGGTTCTGAGGTGAAGCACTTCTCAACCTGGCTGCCTCGGGCTGCTCTTCCTCCTGATCGTTGACGACGGATGGGTGTCGAGGTTGAGGAGTTGGCGATCGATCGACGACGACCTTGGGTGCTGGTCCGACGGCTGCAGCGGGAGGTGGTTGAGGAAGGCGAACGATATGGGAAGCTCGGGGTGTGGGAGGAGGAGCTTGTGACGTCCACGCTGACTTCTTCGACGACGAGGGTTGAGACTGGCTTCGGGACGAGGTTCCGGACTCTTGATCTTGCTCGACGTCGACTCGCTGCTGCTGTTGTTCTGCTTCGACGAACGGGTGTTGAACTTCCTTCCTCTGAGACGACGATGCTGAGGACGACTGTCGAGGAACGGGAGTGGTCTTCGAGGGTTCTGAAGCGGCGAGGGAGGCAGGTCTCGTCTTGGTCGAAGATGAGGCCGCTGCTGCTGGCTGAGGGTCTGATCCCATGTAGTCGGGCTTGGAGTTGATTCGGACGTTCCTCGGAGTGATAGTCGGTGCAGAGTGAGCTTTAGGTCCGTCGCTTGGAGCTGCCTTCGATGTCTTCCTCGTCGAAGTCTTCGGAGTCTCCTTGATCGGCCAGTGCGCTGAACGAACGACCTCCTCCTCGTCTTCCTCGATCTCCTCGCTGGCGTTCTCGTCGATGGAGTCCTCTTCGATCTCTTCGCTGTCGCTGTCGACGACTCGGGTTCCACTCTTCTTGGCGGGAGGAAGAGCGCCGACTTTCTTCTTCGCGTCGATTTGGTTGGATCGAGGCTTTGCTGTCGCGACTTGATGACTTGACGACCTCGACGAGATGGCGATGGGAGGAGAGAGAGGAGCTCGAGATCTGTTGGATGAGGCGTTGGAAGGGAGAGCTTTGATGGGGCGAGACTGAAACGAATAGATGAGGAGACGAGAAGGGAACGATTCGGTCAGTGTTCTCGAAGAAGACTGAGTCCGAACGAAACTCACCTGATCGATACCTCGGCTCATTCCTGCAGCATCAAGGGTGGATGTGAGCTGCTTCTCGGTAGCCTCGGAGTTCTGGAGGAAAGGACGAAGGGAAAGAGATGCGTCAGAAGGAGGCTTCGAATCGAAGCGAAAACGAGTTGTCGAGCTCACCGTTCCAGAATCCGAACCGTTCCTAGCCTTGACGGGAGATGGGACCTGTTTGAAAGGGAGAACCAAAGAGTGAGCTCAGTATTCGAGAGAGATTCTCGAGAAGGAAACTCGAACGAAACGCGCCTTCGAACTCTTCGCCGACGTCCCAGCCGTAGCGACGGAAGCAAACGACTGTCCCTTCGAAGTCGACGACGAAGCGAGCGATCTATTCTTCTGCTGAACGATCGTCTTATCTCCGTCCTCCTGCTCTCCCCCGAACCAACGAAGAAGGGCGTCAAAGTCTCGTCTCCCTCTCGTCCGAACTCGAATCGGACTCACTTCCACCTCCATCTCCACATCCTCCTCCTCGATAGCACCAGCTCGATCAACAGCACCAGAAGGAGTAGAAGTAATCCCCTTCTTCTGTCGGTTCCCCATCCAGACAACAAACGAAAGTCAGCTCTCGCCAACCTCGGCTCCTTCGTTCGTCGACCGAGAACGAGAACGAAAGAAACCCACCTTCAGCCTCTCCTCCCCCAAATCCTTCGATCCCATCTGTTCCACAAGCCAACGAAACCCAAACAGAAGAGTCAGCCCAATCTCTCCCTCCCTTCCAGCCCAACTCCTCGACGCGTTCTTAAAAACCCAAAGACGAGAACACGCACCCTCTTCTTGCCCAAAGGCATCGAGTTCCCCACCTCCCCACTCAGCACAAGATTGATGTCCTCATCCACGAACTTCAGCGGATCAGGCATCGGTGCGACTTCCTCTGCATCGTCGTCGTCATCCATCCTCACATCCCCGTCTCCAGCTCGGTCGTTGGTGTCGTTCCCAAGCACGTCCATCTCGTCCGAAGCGTTGCTGTTGCTCGTCTGAGACTTGAACATGGCTCCACCGAAGACGGCTTGAGATTCCTCGTAGGCGAAGGCTTGGGAGTTGGCGTTCGAGTTGGTTTGGGAGAGGAGGAAGTCGTTTCGGGTCGAGGGGGAGTTGACGTTGGAACCGGTGTCGTTGGCGAAGTTGTTTCCCATGTCGTCGTCGGCAGGGTAGGAGTAGGCGTCGGGAGTAGGTTCCTGTCGTTTTCCAATGCGAGCCCAATCCAAAACGAGTCAGTCTCCTCGCGTCGTCTCGACGCGTCTCCTCCCGTCCCCTCCCCTTCCCTCCTGTCCCCCCTCCCTTCCCTTCCCTCTCAGCCCCGAAACAAACCGAGACTCACCTTCTTCTCCTTCCCCTTCCCCTTCCTATCCGTCTTCCCTCTCTCCACTTGCATCTCCTCCTCCTCCTCCCTCGCAGCTGACCCGAACCTCTTCCTAGCAACCACAGCACTCTTCCTCAAACTCTTCCTCCCTCCTGCAGCCTCCCCGTCCCTAGGAGAAGCGACGTTCGACGACTTCGACTTGTTCCTCAACGCTGTCCCTCCACTCGTCTTTTTCGTCGTCGTGCCGTCGTCGTTCTCGTCGCTGTCCGAGATGTCGATCGTCTCCTTCTTCCCAGCAGCCTTCTTCCCCGTTTCCTTCGTCGTCTTCCCTCCCTTGGCCTTGCCCTTCCCTCCTCTCGGAGCAGGCTCCCTCCTCGCCGCCGTGATGGGGTTCATCTTCGCTCCTCTCGGGATGGAAGGGAGATCGTCGTACTCGTCCGTTTCGTCTCCCTTTCCTCCTCCGATGTGATTCGAGTTGGGCGAGGAAGGGAGGTCGGGGAAGGGAGAGGATCGAGACGACGCGACGTTGGCTTTGGCCTTGGATTTGGGTTTCATGAAGCCGACGAGGGATTTCCTCGAAGTCGATTTGGAGTTGGGAGTCGCAGAGATGGAAGTAGACTTTTTCCTAGCCGAGGAGGATCCGTACGTCTTCCTTGGGACGGGTTGTTTCGTAGGTGGAGCGGCGAGAGAGGTTCCTCCTCCATCGTCGTCGTCGTCGTCGTTGTTGTTGTTGAGAAGATCGAGATCATCGTCGTCCTCTTCCTCCTCCTCGTGGAGTCGGGGGGTTTTCGTCGTCGTCTTCGGCTTCTTCTTCCCAGCCTTCTCCTCCTCCTCGACCTCCTCCTCCTGCGACGCCTCCACAACCCTCTTTCTCTTCCAACCCGTCGTAACCTGACCCTGACTCTGGCTCTGACTTGGTCCCACCGTCGACACCTCCGAGAGCTCACTGTCCGACTCGTTCCCCTTCCCGAACAAGGAAGAGTCCAGCTGGGGTGCTTTGGGAGGAGAGAGTTTCGAGAGTTTGGCGATCTTCGACGACGAGGTGGGTTTGGAGGGTGCTGCTGGCGGTTGGGTCGAGGTCGATTTGGGTTTGGCTTTGGGTTGTTTTCCGACGGTGGTGGTGCTGGCTGGGGAGGAAGAAGGAGGTTGCTTCTGGAGATGGTGGTCTCCGAGGTCGAGGTTGAGATGAGGAGGAGGAATTTTCTTCTTGACGAACGAGGAGGAGGAAGCTGCTGAGGAGAGGGGTTTCCTAGGAGATGGGGGAGGGACTTTGGCTTGATCTGAGGTGGTGGTGATGGCTTCGACTGGAGTGGGTGGTTGTTGGAAGACTGTCGAGAACAAACGAAAACGGTCAGACTCTCGAAGCGTTCGACGCGTCTTTCGTTCGAAGCGATCAAAACTCACCCTCCTTCTCCTGCTCCTCCTCCTCCCCACTCCCTTCAGCTCCAGCGATCGGCGAATCAGGTAGAACCAGAGGCGCTCCAACAGGAACGGAAGCTCTTCGTCGATCGTACTTGGCGATAGGTGAGTCGATGGGAGTTGCCTAAGAAGGGTCGAGTTCGAGGACGACGAAGAAGAGGCGGTAAGCTCGAGTTCGGTTTTACAGGAAGTGGTAGCAAAGATGGGAGGAGTGGAGGTGGGATCCGAAGAGGGACAGAAAGGGACGAGCGAGGTCGAATCGGAACTTACAAACGGCCTCCTTGCACAAACTCTCTGAATATCCGCTCTCGAACACTTGAGCTTGAACTTGAAGACTCCTTGGTTCTTCGTTTCGCAGGTCATGAGAGTCGTTTGATCTGAGGGAGCCGAAGGTCGAGAGATCGAGAAGCGTTGTGGTCAGCACGTCGACAAGACCATACACGTTCCGGAAAAGAGAGTCGACGGAAACGAACCTGCTCCCGCCTCCTCCTCCTTGAACGTCGTCTTCACAACCTCCTTGAACGGCACCCTCGTACTCTGTCGCGTCCAAACCCAAACCGAACCCACACATCAGTCTCCCGATCCCTTCTTCTCTCCCGTCTTTCCTCGAAGACAACCGACCACGACTCACCTCCTCCCCGTCCTCATTCACCGTATAAATCATCCCTTCCGCATCGAGGTAAAGGAACTTGATCCCCGTCTCGATGGAGTCTCGATCTTCCTCGTTGTCGAGCAGGTCGAGATTGCCTGTTGAGGATCGATGGACGGAGAGGAGAGGGAAGAGTTGAAGGCTGTCGAAGAAGAAGCGTGGACGTGTCGTCGTCAGTTCATCGTTCTTCGAGAGGGGAAGTGAAAAAGGGAGAGAAAGAGAGAACGAACCGATTCACATCCGACTGAGCCACAGCCGTCAGAAGTTTCGCTCGAGTCTGAACGAAACGAAACAAACGTCGAAGGTCAGTCTCGTTTCCCTCCCCTCTTCTTCTTCCTCCCTCCTCCTCGATTCCTCAAACTCACAGAGTACCACTCCGAATTCGGAGTCTCCACGAGCAGCTTCTTCAACTTCTCTCCCAACGCGCCCTCGAACGACTTGAAGGCGATCTCGGCATGCTTGGTCCTCAGCTCGGGCTCCTTGAGGCGAGGGTTGAGGTGGGCGATCAGGTCGAGGTAGGCGGAGGGAAGGGGGTGGGAGGCTGCGTTTCGGGCGACGTCGAGAAACGAACGAATCAGCGAGAGAAGAGAACGAGGTCGGGAGAATGGAACGGAAAGGAAGGACGAACTGTGAGTGCTGCTGAAGAAGAGCTCTCCGATGGTTTTGCTGAATCGAAGGAAGGAGAGTCAGTTCGAGGGACCGAGAACCGGAAGAGAGGAGAGAGACGTACATCTTCAAGAACCCTGTTCCTTTAGTGGTATCCGAGAGAAGAAGCTTGTTGGGTTTGCAACCAGCGACGGTTTGCTCGAGGAGTTCGGCGATCTGAGAGGAGAGGGAGGGAGAGGAGGAGAGGTCAGGTTGAGGTTCGACGCGTCTCATTCTCACTCTCTTGTCGAAGGAACAAGCAAGCAAGAAAGAAAGATGACACTCACAGCCTTCTTAACATCATCCCCAACTCGTTTACTGAAGTTTTCGGTGAGGAACGGGCAGAGGGTTTGGTAGAGAGCTCGTCCGACGTGAGGAGCGGCTGGCGAAAGCGGAAGAACGAAGGAAGGAGGATCAGCGTGAGAGTAGAAGAAGGAAGGAGAGAAGAAGGAGAACTGACCTTCCTTGTTGTCTTCGGGAGCAGGGAACCAGTCCTACGAGACGAAAAGGAAAAGGGAAAGGGAAGAGCGAAGACGACGACGCGTCAGAAACCCGAAGCTCTCCTTTCCTTCCCCTTCTCCCTTTTCCTCGACCGATTCAACCTAGATAACGCTGAACTTACTACCACCGAATTCACAATCGAACAAATCGTGCCTTCCCACAACGCTTTGGTCGACTGTTCTGCTGCAGAGAGCTGGGAAGGAGGTTTGGCGAGCAGAGCGGCGAGTCGATTGTTCTGGACTGCTCGGATGAAGGCTGCGGTGACGGAGAGGGAAGGGAGGGGGACGGCAGAGTAGATGGAGTGAATTTTGTCCTGGAGAAGAGTAGATATGGCAACGGAGGTGAGTCGAGGAACGACGCGAAGGGTGGATGGAGGTGAACGTGGGGAAGGAGAGGTGGGACTGACCTCTCCGAAGAGTTCCTGTAGTTCTCTGTGGTCTGGAGAAGCGAAGGATTTCGTCTAGAAGGTAAGAAGATATATACGTATAGTCAGCCCTTCGCGTCTTGGACGAGGCTCAGAGGGCAAGGGACGATCTCCTTGGATGGCAAAATGAGGACTGGGAAGTCGTCTTTCTACTTTGGCCTTGGGCTGGAATCGATCCTCGTCTGCTTCGTTGGATTCCAACCACCACCACGAGCTCTGATTTCTTCTGGAAGAAGGAGATGAAGGCGAGCTCGGCTCTTCTTCTTCTTTTGAACAGTCGAGAAAAGAACGAGTCGAGCTCGTTCGCTCCTCTTCGTTCGCCACCGTCCTTCCTCCTCCCTCCCTCGATTCTCCCTTAGGCTCCCCTCCTCGACACTCTCTCCTAATATACTCCCTCGAAAACAGTTACGAAACAAGACGAATGCTCACCAAACGGTTGAACTCGTTAACCCACTCGTTGACCTCGTTCTGGATCGAGTCGGACGAGGACGACGCTCCTGCCACCTGAACGAGTTCCTGGAGAGCTGTTTCGACCGATAACAGAGAAGCGGTGGAAGAAGAAGATACGCTCATCCCGTAGTAGGAGAGAGGAGAGAAGAGAGCAGAGAGAGAGATGGTGGATTGGAAGGAGAAGTGGGAACTACATAGCTTGACTTTTGTTGAAGTCCCCCAAACGCGGAGTTTGAAACTAGTTTTTGGAATCAGCTTTTTGCCCTTTCTCCCTCTCGCTCTCCTCTCCTTCCCTCCCAACCAACTTCTTTCAAAAGGTTAGCGTGCCTCTCCTTTTTCTCCCTTCTTGTTCCCTCTTGCGACTTGCTTGATCTCCTTAATACTGACTCTCGTTTTCTCTTTTCTCTCTTTCTTTTCCAGAATCCCTTCGCCTTCCCCTTTACCAACCCAACCCAACCCAACTCTCTCTCTCTCAACAATGCAAGGTGGTGGAAACCGTGGATGCTTCAACTGTGGTGGCTGTGCGTGAGCCGTTCCTTTATGTGGTGGTGGTGGTGGTGGTGGTAGAAGAGGAGCAGGAGGAGGAGGAGGAGGACGAGTCGTGCGAGAAGGAGAAGGGAGTTCGGTCATCCTTCGTTCGTTCGATTCTTCTTCGAGCTGTAGGGACTCGAGTCGGTCTACAGTTTCGAGGAGAATCGCTTCGTTCAGGTGTCGAGAACTGGCAGGCGGGAGCGGCGTTAGAGTCCAGAATCCCCTTCCATAGACGTCTTGTTTCGTGTAGGACAACGGAGGAGGGTCGACCCCTTGCGTTTTTTTTCCCTCTCCTTCTCCTTCCTTCCTTCCTTCCTTCCTTCCCCATCCACACACACCCACCCACTCGAGATTGATTCTGGCTGTATGCTCCGGGGGTAGAGGCGCGGGAGCTGACGATTTTGTTTTCCTTTTATACCTACCTTCCCCTCTCCCTCGAACGACGACGAACGACGACGATGCCAATCCTATCGATTCAAACCCTCGGCTCGTACCCTCGTGAAAACTTGAACCTGTCACTACGTTCTCTCTTGTTGAACCCATCAAACGATCTTCAAATCGACTATAGTTGGTCACCTCGCCGCTGGTTCGTTCCTCCTTCCCTTCCTTCGACCTCTCAAAGCCTTCGAACCTAACTTTCCTTTCTCCTCTCGCTTCGATTCTACAGCCTGCCCCAAGGCCGGAACCCCTACTTGTTACAACTGCAACTCTGAGGGACGTGAGTAGACCTCCACCATCTGGCTTCCTCTCTTCCTTCCTTCGACCGAGACGAGTCGCTCACCCTTCCTTCCCTTCTTTCCCTCCCTTTTTTTCTAGACATCTCCCGAGACTGCACCTCCGAGGCCAAGCCCAAGTCGTGCTACAAGTGCGGTGAGGCTGGACACATCTCCCGAGTACGTTCAGCTTTCTTTCTCCTCGTTTCGTCGTCGTTGAAGCGCGTCGTCGTCGCTGACCTTCACTTCCTTCCTTTTTCGCTTCTTCGTTTCTAGGAGTGCCCCCAGGGTGGAGGACAGGGAGGATTCGGAGGAGGAGGAGGAGAGTGCTACAGGGTTCGTTCAAGTTATCCCTCCCTTCCCCATCTCTCCCCATCTCGTCGTCGTCCTCGCTTCGTCCGTCGCTCGTTCCGTTCACTGACTCCCTCCTTCCCTTTCTTGCTCGTTCCATAGTGTGGAAAGCCCGGACACATCGCCCGAGCTTGCCCTGAGGCTGGAGCCGACGGAGGAGCTGGAGGATACGGTGGAGGATCTTACGGTTACGGAGGAGGAGCTCCCCCCAAGACCTGCTACAGTGCGTATCGAGTCTCTCTCTTTCTCAAATCTCTTTCGTGTCCTCTTCTTCATCATCATCGAGTCTTCCTTCGAACGTAGGAGACGAAGAAACGACGACGAACAAGACGCTGACTTTCCTTCTCCCTTTTCTTTCGTCGAATCAGACTGTGGAGGACAGGGACACATCGCTGCCGCTTGCACCTCTCCCCAGGCCGGAGGAGGAGGAGGATTCCAGGGAGGAGCTCCCCGAGCTTGCTACGGATGTGGTGCGTCCCTCTTGTCTCCTTCTTCCCGTTCCTTTTTCGACGCGTCGAAGAAACGAAGACTCGAACTGACTTCGTTCGTTCTTGCTCGTTGTTCTTTGCAGGTGAGACCGGACACATCTCCCGAGATTGCCCTACTGCCCAGAAGAAGGCTTGCTACTCGTGTGGAGCTGACAACCGTGAGTTCTTCGTCCTCTTCTTTGCCCAAACCTCCCGTTCGAACACTCGAGTTGACTCCTTCCCTTTCGTTTTCGTGATACAGATCTCTCCCGAGACTGCCCCAACCCCAACACCACCGCCTAAATCATCCCTCCGTCCTACTCATCTGAGTTCGGTTTCGGTTTCGATGTGCGTTGGTTGACGAGTTGAGGAGAAACAAAAAAGGAGAAGGAGAAGGAGAGAGTTTGTGTACGCTATCGCTAGTCGTTTTTCTTCACTCTGGATCTTTTCTTTTCTTTTTTGGCTTTCGATGGATGCGTCGTGTTCGTTGATTTCGGGGTTGAAGGAAAGCGAGAGGAGAGGGAAGAAAGAGAGAGAGGAAAGGCGAGGAGGTTGAGCGATGAGGAGGTGTGGCGGTGGGCGCTGAGACTAGATGAGACGGGGACTGGGGAGCGAAGATGGTAATAGAGAACGCTGAAGGTCGAGTGAGGGGGAGGGTCGAGAGGCGTTGGGAAATCTTGCGTCGGTCTCGTTGAATCTCGCCTCCCTCCCCTGCTCAAGAAGATTGTAAACTGAAAAGTACTGGAGAACTACTAACGCCAGAGCCGAGGTTGAGTATACACCATAAAACTACGTCAATGGAGTGCCTCTACCGTCACTTTTATCGAGATCGACTTGAAACTGAGAGAGCTGGGACACGCGTCGCGTTTGTGGAAAAAGATTGTGAACTGAAAAGCGTTCCAGAACCAAGAAGTCCTCGAGAGCTTCGCCGAGGGAGGAGAGGGAGGTGGAGAGGTTGGTTCTTGGGAACGGAGGGGGAGGAGGGAGAGGTCTTTGAGGAGGATGGGGAGGGTGAGGGTGAGGAGAGGGAGGAGGGCGGTGAAAGACTGAAGAGAAGAGGGAGGAAGGAGAAGACGCGAAGGTCAGCGAGAGCCCGTCCGTCCTTTGGCGAACGAGAGGGACTCACCTCCTGTAAACCGCCTTGCTATTCAAGGAGCTGATTATGGGAGATGGTTCAGCTCTATACGATGATCCGACTTGAGAGCTTGCTGGTCTCGTACGTCCTGAGCTGGTGTTGGCGAATCGTCCTCGAGGTCGCCAGTGTTGAAAGGTCGGAATCCAGAGGTGAGAGCGAGGGTTTCGGCGAGGAAGAGTTCAAGAGCGTCTATCAGGGATATGGAGGTAGGGAGGGAGGTGTCGTAGATCAAGGACTGTTGTATGAAGAAGAAGAGGGAAAGAAGAGATCAGGACGTGAACAAGATTGGCGAGGAGGGGAAGGAAGGCGAGGTCGAGCTCACCTCTTCCTCGAGAGCAGCACCCTTCCCAGCTTCCTTCCAAGCCTCGCTCAGCCATCAGACCCGCAGACCACCCTTCCTTCCTTCAGGTGCGAAGCGATGGTAACCTCGAGTCCATGGTCCTGCAGCACGAACGGCACAAACCGCAAAGACGAAAAGAGGTGAGCTCAACTCGTTCGTTCGTTCGTTCCTTCCTTCCTTCCTTCGAATGAGCTTGAACGCGGGAACGACAGCTCACCTAAGCACCTTGACTGGGATGGAGGATGAAGCTGAGCTCCTTACATCGTCGAGTGAGCTCGTCTGGGTCCGTTGGGACGAGCTTCAAAAGGGGGGGAGGAGGAGGAGGAAGGAAGGCGGAGGGTCGAGGCGAGGAGGGCATGTCCGTTGGGCTGCGAAGAAGCGATGAAGCTGAGGAAACAGAGGTCGATACGACGTTATCTGGGTCCAGAAGAGGGAGGCGATATGGCTGCGCTGTAGAAGTTGCGGTGGATTGAAACCGTGCGAAGGAGACGAGGTCGACGTTGAGATCGACGCTGAAAGAAGAAAGTCAAAGCCATCCTTCAGCTCGCTTTTTTCCCTGCTCGCTGCTCTTGGACGTTCGCCGCATCTCCGAGTAGTAAGTAGTTTCACTAGGAAAGAGTATAAAATCGGTCTATTCTCCCCAACGCCCTTCCCATCCTTGATTCATCCCACGAAACGCCCGTTCACCAAAGGACCGGCAAGGCCACCACTCCAATGTCCTTGGTCGAGGGCGTGAGTTCGAGATCCTCCTTCTTCACCGCGAGACGAAGGTTGGGGAGCGTTTGGAAGAGGACCGCTGGGGTTCGTTCGGTGAGAGAGAGAGAGAGAGAGAGAAAAGGGAAGGTGAGCAAGGTTCGCGTGTGGATAGGCGAGTAGATAACAAGTGAGGTTACTCACAGAAGACGCTCTCGAGCTCTGCACGAGCAAGCCACTCAGCAACGCACTCGTGCGGACCATACCCGAATCCGAGGCCTGCTTCGATCCCACGCTGGCGGTGGAGGTCGAAAACATCGGCGTTGGGGAAGACAGACTCATCGCCTGGGAGAGAGGGAGGGCGCATTCGGTCAGTAAAGCAAGAGAGAAATCGGTAGTAGATGAGGGTGACGTACGGCTACCAGACTGGCAAGAAAGAAGAAGAGAATGGTACTTGTGAGCTATCAAGAAGCGCACTCAGCAGTCTCCGCCCAGCAAGACAGTTCTTCACTCACCTGCGTCGCAGCGATGATCCCCTCTCCAGCTTTGATCAACTATGAAGGAAAGGAAGAAGCGCCACCGGGTTCGGTCAGCGAGTGGGGGGCGAAGAGCTCAGAAAGAAGTACATAGGACGAGACCGAACGAACCTGACCACCGATGGTGACGTCCACCTTCGCCACGCGACGAGTCGCGAAGGAGGAAGCTACGTAGTAGCGGCAGAGCTCTTCGACGAAGGGCTTGACGAGAGATGGGTCTTTGAGGAGGTCCCTGAGCTGGTCCGGGTGGTCGAGAAGCGCGATGACCCCCTGCAAACATGAAGCGTCGTCGTCAGCGTAGACCTCGTAGAAACGAGGCGGAGAAGAAGATCGCAACGTGAAAGGAAGAGAAAGACGAATCTCACCAAGTTGATCATGTTAACCTTGATGCGAAAGAAAGAAACGAGCGTCAGTCGAGGGCCCGCAGAGGAACTGGCAAAAGAACACCTCCCACGTACCATGGTGGCGTTTCCAGCGACCAACATCAAGAAAGCGATCTGAACGACGTCCTCCTTCGCGAGATGTCCAGTGAGAAGCTGCTCCTGGACAAGTTTCGAGATCAGATCGTCGGCCGGGTTCTTCATCTTCTCCTCGACCAATGCCCCGAAGTAGTCGAGAAGCTCCCTGAAAAAAGATCGTAGATAACAATCAGCGGGGGGAATCAATCAAACGAGGGATGATAGATACACTGAAAGGACTGACTTGTTCGCGTTCGAAGCCTCACTGGCAGTCGCGCTTCCGTTGGTTCGGGTCGCATTCTTCGAGGTGAGGTACTTGAGATCGGACTTGGGAGTACCGAGGATTCCTGACGAAACAAGGAACACGATCAGACGATTCCCCAAAGGTTGCAAACTCGATGGAGCTCACCGTAGATGATCTGAATTAGAGAGCACCCAAGTCGACGCCGAGTCAGCTTCCATCGTCTTGAGCGAGCGTCAAATCAGAAGACTCACGTAAGAAGGAATGGCCAGCGCGAAGGCTTCGACGAGATCGACCGGCTTATCGCAGCCCTTCTTGATCATCTCGTCGAGTTGATCTGCGACGACCTTTTGGATGTGAGGTCTCTGAGAGTCGATGTGTTCCTTCGTGAAGAGTCCCTCGACCATTCGTCTGGATATCGAAAGGCGAGACGGTCGGTGTCAGTGAACGAACTACTCTTGGTCCGAATAGGAGATATCCTGACCTTTGGTTCATGTGAGCAGGTGAATCCATGTCTGAAGGGAGAGGGAATACTCGAGTCAGATCCGAGAGAGGTTAGAGATGAAAGAAGAGAGAAATAAATGGACTGACCGACAAAAGTGGGCTTGTTTTGGGCTGCCGCCTTCCCCCCCGCACTCATCTCCGGAAAGCCAGGTCGGTTGCGCTCCTTAAAGAGAGAAACAAATGAGTCAGTCAAGACGAGAGACCGAGAGCAGTGATGATTCGTTCGTATCCACCTTGGAGAGCCTGTTGTCGACGAGGGCCTCGCAGATGTCCTGGTGCTTGACGAGGAGGAAAGGAGTCGATCCGTCCCAGAGCGTGACGCGGGAGACGTGCTTCGAAGGATCCGAGCGAAGCTGGGCGTATTCGATAGGAGGTTCAAGGGAGCGAGGTTGACGAGTAAAGGGAAAGAGAGGAGGGAGGGTAGAGGGAGCGGTGAAGGCGGATGTCATTCTAGTGGCGATAGGATGGGGATGGGCGAGTTCTGGTCGGTGGATTCTTCGACTCGAAACGCCGCTTGACCTTTTGACACATTTCCCTCCATCTCCATCGAAGGGAACCGAACTTTGCATTCGTTCGAAGATCCGAGAAGTCGGAATCGCCGCGAATCAGCTTATTAGAGCTCTAATCGCCCCTAAATCAGAGCTTTAATCAGAGCTCTGACCGCCCCCTTCGCCGTGCAGTCCGAGGGCGATCAGAGATTCCAACTGCATCAGGTGCTCTGCGTCCTCGAAGATCTGTCCTGGCGAGCGACGTTCTCCCGAGAGGTACGTCCCAATTTCTTGGGAGAGAAGAGGTGTACAGAAAGGATACGGTCGGTCTGTTGGTTTAACGAAAGAAGAAGACGAAGGAGGGAAAAGACGACACTCTTGTTGGCAGGGACTTTGAGTCGAACGCGGCGTTTGCCCTCCCCGCTCGTCTTTTCTTCCTTCGTTCGAACTAAGAGTGGTCGATCCCTGACCCGACAAATCAGAAGATCCGATCGATGAAAAAAAGACCTGCCCGCTTCCTCGATGATCTATCTTCCTCTCTCTCAGCGACGGTACGTACCTACTCACCCCTGCAAGAACCGACGAGGAGTTCTGTCTCTCCCTCCCTTCCTCGTCAGGTGGATCTCTTAGCCTGCCAATAATTTTCCTCCGCGTAAGGTTTCTTTCTCTATGCCAGAACAATCTTTCTCTAGCGAGGAAGCAAGAAGGGAAGCCAAACCTAGCACCCTCGATCCTTCTTCCTGCCCTCACAACCCTCGATGTGATTCCCGGTAGTTGATGCTTCTCACATAGTTTGATGGAACATTGCTCGTCGATCGACCGACCCCACATGCTCGAAACCATCGATCAACATCTTCCAGACTAGCTAGGGCTTCGGGAGCAGAGAGCGGAAGGAATTTTGAAAGGAGTAGGAGACACGGCACAGTTCGGACCCTTCGAGCTCCTTGGCCCAACTTCACCTCATCTCCCTAGCAGCCTTCCCGTCAGTAGCCCTCTTCGATTCACTGTGATGCGTTTTGCCCAGCTTCCTTCCACCCCAAGAGAACGGAGCTACCCTACAGTCAAGAGGTTGTCGTCCTTGGAAAGGAAAACCTAGACGTCCTGATTCGAGGCGTCAGCGTCCTGATAAGCAGTGGCAAGAAAGGAGAAGAAAGAGGAAGGAAGAGGGAAGGGCAGAGTGAGCGAACCAGGACCAGAGAAAGGACCGCACAAGTTGGTTGAGTCGAGTCAGTCCTATTTTCTCCCCCCCTCAGATCTCTGGCCCTTCCACTGGTCGAACCTTTGCAGTCCCCCCCTTCACAAGAGATCGAAGCAAGACGGGAGAGAAGGAGGAAAGAGAGAGAGAGAGAGAACGCGCAAGATGCGGTTGGAAAGAAGAGCAATTGGAAACGGTTTAAGGACAGGAGCGAAACCGTCCGGATTTGCGATGAAACAAAAAACGATGAAAGGAGAAGAAATGCGACAAAGGCGGAAGCGCACAGCGAACGGTCACCAAGTCCGACACCTTTTTATACGCTTCCCAGGGAACAGTCATCATCCAATTCAGTTGATCGTTTAGCTCAGCTGGTTAGAGCGTGGTGCTAATAACGCCAAGGTCTTGGGTTCGATCCCCACAATGATCATTCTTTTTTGCCCCCTTCGCTCCCTTGGAGCAGCGGGCGATAAGAGCAGGTGGAGGAGGACGGTGTAGATGCTTCGTTTTGGTCGTCGACATAGATGGAGACTGGCCGAGGAAGATACCAGGAAGAACAGATCAGACGCGAGGAGATGAGAGAAGGGACAGAAATCTCCCCTGACCGCCGCCCTTCCCCTCCTGAGCGCCCGTTTTACCGTGAACAAAGCGTTGGAAGGCACAACGAAAGCGGACTCTGGTCGCCGGTTGTAGAAGATCGACCGATCCTGGAGGAAGCACAGCGCCTGAGATTACTGGGATGGTTCCAGAGAGCTGATCAGAGAGAAGAACAGTGATACTGAGCTAGCTTGTTCCGTGAAGAGGAAAGGGAGAGGCAGGGAAGAAACGTCAAAGTTCGCTCCTCTGAGGAGCGGCAAAACGAAAGCAGAAGCACAGAAGGAAGAGGGGAGAGAGGAAGGGACAGCCGAAGCGACGGGGAGATGATACCGGTCTCTCAATTGAAAGGCTGCCAGGTGTTCGTTCATACTTGCCCCGATATCTGTCACGACCTTAGCACCCAGCAGGGACACCTCGAGGGGAAAGCGATCCCCCTCACCCTGACTCGTCGCCAGCGAAGGGAGGCTCATTCAGCTCGTTTCTCCTTATCTCTGTCGTGTCACCCATGTTTGTCAGGTACCCACACAGGAGCGTTGGAAGAGCAGAGGAGCAGACGGTGCTGGTTCAGCTCCTCCGTTTGAACGTTGCGATTTCCGGTCCAGGACCCACTGCTACCGATCTCTGAGCTGATCCGGTCGATCTCTGCTTCATAGAGAAAATGTCACAGAGGGAGTGAGTGAACTCTGGAGAGGGAGATAATTTCAACTGGAAATTGGAGGGAGGCACGAAGAGTCCGCCCCTCACCTCTGTGTTCTTCGTCCCTCGAGTCAGTCACGAAACGGCGCTCGGAACATCGCAACATCATCGACTGCCTGTTTGCTCTCTCTGTTTTCCTTCTTCGATTGAGCTTGAGTTGCTCCCGGTCTGTTTTGCCCTTGCTCTTGTTTTCCTCTGATGGCTTGCCCGTTCTTGACAAGAATCTCCGCCATAACGCGCCCCCGAGAGAAGCCACCTCTCTCCTCGTTCCGTTCACTCCGCTTTCGAGCCGAGGGGGACTGGGATCTGCTCCAGCAGCCGTGTTAGGGCTCGCCACCACGTCCTGCCCAACGGGTCACCGCTCTGAGGTGCAACCGCGATGTGCTTCCGGAACACATTTCCTAACAGCAACAAAGTGACAAGGCACTCACGGTGTGAAACTTAAAGACCGGGAACTTGAGCGCCTTCAAAGTTTCATGCGGCCCCTTCCCTCATGCTGACTTTCCGTGCAGCGTGCAGTTGAGCAGGAGACGCAAAACGAGGAAGTTAAGGCCAACAAAGTCAAAGGAAGGACCTGCAGAACTAAGGAAAATGGGCGGAGAAGAAGCGTCGGGAAGAGAGGAGAGAGAAAGAGATAGAGACAGAGAAAGAGATACGGAATCCAGGGAGAGACTCAAGAGGCACCCTTCTGTTTTTCACTCCAGGGCCGAGGAGAAGGAAAGGACCGCCAGAGAGGGCAGCACTACAGAGGAAGACCAACAGTCTTCCTTCCTCTCTTCGCCCGCCTTTCATCTCTCCGTCTTCTTGAACGGAAAGAGGAAAGATCGAGAAAAGAAAGGGAAGGAAGCAGAAACCAAAGCAGAAAGCCTGGCCCTTCCGATTCAGAGAAGTTCAACGAACAAACGAAGTCGGACGCGAGTCGTATTCTTTTGAGGAGCCGTTCGGAGATAATGCTCCGGACCATCGAGACTGAGGCCCTCGATCAACAACTTACGACCCGCCTTTCGCACTTCTTCCCTGCACACCGCAGTACCCTCTTTCACAAAGGCAGCGTGTGGAACCAACGAAACCGAACTTTAGAGCGCGAGAGCTTCCAAAGACAACCGGGATTAGACACGGGGGTAGAGGTTTTACGCCAGACAACCTCTGCCGCTCGCTCCCTTCTCGAGCTCACAGCCCAGTCCTTATTGCATCCCCTCCTTGCTCAAGAAGGAGCGGAGAGGGATTCGGAAGGGGGAACGAACCGTACACGAGATGCAACGGAGGGTTGGAACAGGTCATTCCTGTGCTGATATCGGAGTTGGAGTCTGGACTCAGGCAGGCGAACAACGAGAGGACGCTTCCAAATGGTGCAGCTTCTGCAACGGAAGCGGACGCGGAAGGTTGGTCGGGACTGTCCAAGGGTAAGTCTGCTTCTTTCGCCCTGGTAGTGTGAAGGATATGAGAAAGAGGAACCAAGCTGAGTCTTTGAGAAGTAACTTGATCAAGATCGCAGGACCTCGAGAACGGTCGAAACAAGGATGCTGGTCAACTGAAGGGTCTGAGGGTGACATGAGCAGCAGAGAGAGGAGGGAGCTAACTAAGAGGGAACACGACGGTGATGGCTGTCCGATGAAAGGTCCGATTCAAAAGGGAGGAGGAACTGAGGGTCGGGAGGGTTTTCGAGGGGGATCTTTACAGGCATAAGAACTGTGAGAGGGGTAAAAGTGAAGGGAGCGGAAGTTGAAAGTGAGTCATTTAAAGAGGGAGAGCGACAGTTTAGAGAATGAGTCTTAAGTAGGAAAACAAGAGGTGTCAAAGGGAAGTCCAAAGGGGGACGCGTCAAAGGGACAGCAAGAGAGGGGAGAGAGTCAAGGTCGGTGGATCCAAGGAGGAAGAGGACTTCAAGGACAGGAGGGAGAGACCGGGCGGAAGAGGGAGAAAAAGAGGGGGAAGACCTGAGGTGGCCCTGGGTCTAGTGAAAGTTTACCCTCAAGCTTGCGACGCGTCTTGAAATGCTCGTCGCGAGCGGCAAAAAGAAGCCCTCTCTTGCCCTTTCACTACTCTCGGTATGAAAACTCCACGAGCATACCATCCTTACCATCCTCCTAGCTTTCCGAACTCAGATCGTACCAAAAGTGTTCAAGAAGAGTCGACACTCCTTCCGGTCACTCCTTATCCTCCGCTCCTCTCCTCCACCTATCATCGCCCACTCGCCTCCTGGATCCACCACAAAGAGTCTAGCAAGTCCAGGATCCTAACATGACAAAGTTGAGTCCACGAGGGGAAGGGGATGGATGAGGGAGAGGAAGGAAGTTGATTCGTCTGAACACTCGTCGCTGATCCGTTTATCTTGCTTCTTCCGCTTCTTCTCCAAGACAGGATCAACAAGGCAATACGTCCTCTTACGGTTATCCACGACGGAGAAGAGTGAGTGCCTCCAGCGTCGCAACGCGTCCCCAACCCACCGTCGCAGAGTGGCAAAAAAGGGCGCGATCCCGGGATTGAACCGAGGACCTCAATGAAGTAGTACAATGCCCTAACATTGCGTGATACCACTACACCAACCACGCGTTGATTTATTTCTTGTCCACTTTCTCGGTTTACGGAACTAACATCCTCTCCTCTCCTTAACGCCCCATCCATCTCCACCTTTAGACACCGTTTTGGCTTCAGAAAGAGTCTCCCCTGGGAGCAGGGAAAGGGTGCTGTAGAGAAGAGGAGAGGGAGAGAGAGAGAGTATGGAAGGGGTCGAACCCCGTCCCTCTTCTTTTGGGGAGGAGAGCTTTGACCTTCAAGGTGCAGGGACTTTCTACATGGGGGCTCCATTGGGTCTCATTTGCTGCTCTCGCTCTGAATGACCGCTCAGAGCTGAAGAACAAGGTGACCCGATGGTTCTTGAAAGAGAATTCTCCTTCCTTCCTGGATATACTTCCTAACGCGTCCCACTGTTTGCCCATTATCCACCATCTTCACGGAGTCTACACCCTTCTCGTACTTTTGGTTCTCACGACGCGTCTAGATTCACCTCTCCCTCCCTTCCTCTTTGTTGCGTTTATCTTCTCGTCCCATTGTTGCACTAGGCTAGATTGGTGTTGTCCTTTCAACAGAACCTTGACCATCTTGACTTGGTTGATGGTGGATGCTTTCTCGAGAGCTGCGCATCTTATTTGGTTGACCGTCGGGAGAGGCGTCTTTCTTTGATCACTTTCTGTGTCTAACCCTGAGTTCAACTTCTAGAACCAACAGAGAGCATTTCCTAGACTCGCTCAGTAAAGCAGAAACTCAAGAGAGCAAGAACTCAGAGAAAGGAGAGAGAGAGAGAGAAAGAGCCAAAGCCAGGCCGACGCGTCTCAGGCGCCCTCTTCCCTCCCTCCCTTTTCTCAACTTTCGTCAGCCACTGCGAGAGAACAACGGCAGCTAGTCTCTCATTTGAACCGCCCAGCAACGCATCTACTAGATAAAAGTAAAGAGCAGCTCTCAGAAACTACTCCGCCCTACGTTTCATAGAGAACAGCCGTCTCGCTTCCCTCCTCCTCGTTCAACCCTTCTCCCTTCGTTCAACCAACTCAACACTCGTTCTCAGCAACCGCACCATCGTTCAACGTAGAAATTAACACAGCAACTGGAAATCATAGATACTCAAACGAGAAGGAGTCCCACAGCCTCAACAGGAACCTCCAAGCAAATTATCAACCCGACAGCCTCCAAAGAGCACTCCACAGGGTGCAGTTCTCCCCACCGAGTTGAGGTTAGTGCAGATTTGCACTCGTAGGAGCAAAAGGGAATCCAACTCGGTCGTTTCCCTTTGGTTGACCATGTTGACGTGCTGGATTCTGTCGTCGTAGAGTTTTAGTCGGG